>NW_019267042.1:81791-247816 GCF_002742605.1 Olea europaea var. sylvestris
TGCGATATTATTAAAGTCTAATGACCCTATTAGTTATTGACCTAGTTAAATGACTTCATTAATTACTAGCCAATAGTTGATTTTAAAGTTAAAGGAAATTATATGTAAATATATCAATTAGCCATAATTAAATATGACTTATTTGACAACATGCATTATTCACCATATTTTAAGCAAAGTAATTACTTTGACTTTATAAAATTTGATATAACATGCATTATTTACGCTAAGATTCAGGCCAAGTCAATTGATTTGATCACATGATTAAAAGTATTGATTTGATAGCTTTCAAGACAATGCACCAATTGTGCTTTGACCATGCCAAACATCTAGCCATTTCCTTTCAACTTTCTACACATGGTCCAAAAACTTGCACTATAAATGGGAGTTAAACTCAACATTGGATTATCCCTCACCAAATATTTACACTCTTCCTTTCTATCTTTATCACTTTGTCTCTACACCATTACTATTTTTCTTGTCTTTTTCATATTAAATATAGTTATACACTTACACAATCACACAACCTGACACGCAGCTCAAGTATCTCCCTCCAACAATCATTTTTTTTTTATCATTTTTGAATTGTTAATTGAAAGGTAAATGTGGTTGTACGAATTGTTCTTTAATTATTTAAATTACGAAAATTTATGTTATGAATATGATGATAGGGAAATTCAAGTTATGATTATGATAAGGGTCCTATATGTGTAAGTTCAAAGGACAGAAGATTAGCAGCTCTATACATGAGAATTATAGCCACGAAGTTCGGGTTTTAATTCTCGTGTCTCCATAAGTATTTTATGATATTTCATAATTAAATATGATATGCAAATTCGTTATTACTTATTTAAAGGTTGAACCCCAACCTTGAGGGCCCCCACCGCCCCACCTTTAGAGCTTTGTGAGGGAGGTAAATCGCGAGATGTGCCCCAGTAGGTCAGTGAACAAGAGCTGCCTGTACACTGCGCCTACAAGAAGTCCAATTCCATGTTTCAGGAATTGAACCTCCACACTGCGGCTGCCAGCAAGGCGTGAGATAACATCACTCTTGTCCTTTGCACCACCGGACTATGCCCCGGGGGCTCGTTATTACTTATTTACTGATATTCATGACTAACATATATAAGTTAAATATTTATAGGTAATTAAAATAGGCGGGTTCGAGGTGATCGAAGGTGGATTGTGCTTGCATAGTTGAAAATGAAGAATAGTTTAAGTAGGTAAAGATTTTAATGAAGTTTATTATATTTTCTTTAAAATTTGTTTTTATCCTTTCATGTTTAGAAATACTATGTTTTTTTCATTATTTATGAAAATATTATTTTACGGTACATGTATAATGATTCCAAATGTAAAAATTTGGGTCGTTACAATATGGTATCAGTGCGGGTCATTGTTTTTGTAGACTTTTTTTTTTTAAGAAAAAAATATTTAAAGTTTATTATATTACCACCACGCAATGTCACTTTTCAAACTCCAACGCCAACGAATCAGGTAAAAAAATGTAAATGCACTAATATTTAATGTTTTGATCATATGATATCATTATATTATAACCATGTTCTTTATACTTACCTATGTTTAGAACGTGCTAATTTATGAAAAATTAAACATGTCCATCCACAATTATATGAATGACTATGTACGAAATTATATTTATGCAAGTTAGAATTTTATTTATTTATGAAAATGTGATTAGTTAAGTACAAATTTCTCTTTATATGTACCTAATTATGAAAAATTCCTAAAATTTTTGGATAGTGTAAATTTATGTATGTTTGAACTTCGAAAAAAAATATTTATGAAAGTGACAATTTTATGATATTACATGACTTTAGACTATTAAGTATGTTAAGAAATATATCAAAATGTTGACATTAGAAAGTCTCTCGATCAAATAATAGTCTAATTAGGAAAATCATACCTCAAAATACCTTTATTTTCTACTTATTGTTTGAGTTTTCTTGGTTCGCGTATTTTGTCAAAAAATTATAAACTGTCTAATGAGAGCTTGAGATTTAAGTGGTCCACTTGTGACCCCCTCCTCACCTGGAAGCCACTCAAACGATCGTTATTCAAGCTAATAAAATAAAAACAATATTGCATACTCACTCTAAATTTAAGAAAATTTCCAAACTTCAATCTTCAAAAGCATTTAAGAATTTTCTATTTTTGAAACCTTTATTTTAAGAATCTCTATCTCACAAAACATCCATTTCTAGAAACCCTGATCAAAGGAGATTTTTTGGTGATGTGTCCAATTTGTGAAATTACCATCTTACAAAATTTCTAAAAATATATGTATGTTTCAAGGAATTATTATTTTACAAAATTTCTATAAAATATGAAAAAAATTTCCTCACTTAACCTTTTGTTTATCTTATAATATTTTAATAAGGTTATGGCACCCCGAGGTAAGAGAGCAAATAACAATGGTGAACAACCCCAACCTAGTGGCACTGACCCACTATTTGCTCAATAATTTCTAGCTATGATGAGCACATTCATCCAAGTGACAGTGCCGCAGCAAACACCACCACAACAACCAACACCATCACAATCGTCATCGCCTTAGTCACAAGCACCATTGCTGACAGAGGAAAACAGGAATATTGTTGCGATTGTCATAAAACTTTTCAGGAAACAGTATCCTCCAACCTTCGAGAGTGGTATCGACCCATTGGAGGCAGAGGATTGTCTAACGGGAATAAAAAGAATTTTTGAGCTCATTAACTACTCGGATGGTAGGAAGGTTATCTGAGCTAAATTTATGCTTAAGAAAGGTGTTATGCGTTGGTGGTACTCAACCTCGAGGTCAAGGGCTCGCGGACATATCTGGACATGGGATGAATTCAAGGAACAATTTCCTGAGGAAGTACTATCCCACAAGTATTCGTAATCAGAAAGAGAGATAGTTCCTCAACTTGGTTCAGGGCTTGATGTCCTTAACTAAGTATGAGAGGAAATCTGAGGAGTTGTCCTATTATGCCCCTAACCTAGTGGATCCAGAAGAAAAAAGGGCCAAACGTTTTGAAGAAGGGTTGAGAAATGATCTAAGCAGGCTTTGGTAGTACTTCAACTAAGAACCCACCATGAAGTGTTAACTAAGTCACAATTGGCAGATTTCAAGCGTCACATTAGTGGGGAGAACAAGCAGCATGTACAGCCAGAAAAGCGCAAGTGGGAGGATTACAAGGGGATAAGGAAACAAAATTTCGTAAAGAAATATAAAGGAGACTTAAGTACAAACAATTATCAGCATTATCCAATTTGCAGTAAATGCCAAAAGCATCATGTTGGAGTGTGCCTCATGGGAACATGTGTATGACTCAATTGTGGTGAAGCAGGCCATGTGGGCAAAACATGCTCCAAGGGACAGAAGCAAAAGTAACAACAACAAAAGCCTAGGAATCCTCCTAGGGCCAAGCTAAGGTATATGTGCTCACAGAATAGAAGGAGAATAAGAATCGCAACGTCTTAGTAGGTAACATCCTTATATTTTTAACCCCTGCTTATACTTTGATTGAGTATGGCTCCACTCATTTTTTTATACAACCAAAGTTTGTGAGCAAACTCAATACACTGAGTAACATATAAATACTACCTTAGAAGTTGTTATGCCCTTAGGAGAAGTGTTAGGTACAAGCACTATAGCGAGGACAACTAAAGTAGAGATTGATGATAAATCTTTAGAAGCGAACTTACGTTTTGTACAAGAAGTGGTATTTAACGATCCTGAAGAAATGGAACGTCGTCTTTTCATAACTAAGATAAAAACCCTACCTCGTATCATTTTGACATTGAAAGCTAAGAAACTCTTGAAATCAGAAGGTTGTAATGGATTTTTGATGTCAAAAATAGCTAAAGAAGATAAAAAAAAAAACTGGAAGTGAATGATGTTAAGGTGGTACGAGAGTTCCTGGAGGTATTTCCTGGTGATTTGAATGAAATTCCGCTGGAACGAGAAGTGGAGTTCACGATTGATCTAGTTTCTAGTTCCGCGCCCATTTCTAAGACTCCTTACAGAATGGCACCAAAGAAGTTACAGGAATTGAAGGCCCAAATATAGGAATAGTTGTAAAAAAGGTTCATCCGACCCAATGTTTCACCATGGGGAGCATCAGTGTTTGTCAAAAAGAACGGGACAATGAGGATGTGTATCGACTATCAAGAATTGAATAGAATTACAATTAAAAATAAGTATCCCCTACCCGGAATCGAAGACTTGTTTGATCAACTACGAGGGACCATAGTATTTTCAAAGATCGACTTGAGGTTGGTATATCACCAGTTGAGGATCAAATCTAGTGACGTTTCAAAGACATGCTTTAGAAATTAGTATGGTCACTAAGAGTTTTTAGTTATGCTGTTTGGTATAACAAATGCTCCTGGAGTTTTTATGGACTTGATAAATCGAGTTTTCCATGAATACTTGGACCAGTTTGCTATTATATTCATTGATGACATCTTGATCTACTCTTAGAGAAGAAGAGCACAAAAAATATTTGAGAATTGTGCTAGAGATCCTCAGAAAGGAAAGACTTTTTACAAAATTCAAAAAGTGTGAATTTTGGTTATAACGGGTGGTCTTTCTTGTTCATGTGGTCACAGCACAGAGAATAGAGGTAGACCCCAATAAAGTAGAGACAATATTGGATTAGTCAATTAACACAATTAACTTGTAAAGGTGTAAAAGTTTGAATGGACAGAAAAATGCAAACGCAATTTTGGGGAATTAAAGAAAATGTTAATCAATGCTCCAGTTTTAAACATACCTGGAGAATTGGAAGGTTTTGTAATATACAGTGATGCATCCAAACTAGGTATTAGATGTGTTTTGATGCAACAAAGCAAAGTAGTTGCTTATGCCTTGAGACAGTTGAAGACTTATGAGCAAAACTATCCCGTACATGACCTAGAACTAGAAGCGGTAGTTCATGACCTGAAAATTTGGAGGCACTATTTGTACGGAGGGAAGTGTTACATCTATACAGATCATAAAAGTCTCAAGTACAACTTTACTCAAAATGTGTTGAACATGAGATAGAGAAGATGGCTTGAACTAGTAAAATATTACGATTGTGAAATTCATTACTACCTAAAAAAAGCAAACTAGTAGCCGACACCTTGAGTAGGAAGACAACAAGGCAAGTTGCGCTGTTAACAACACAAAAGCCTTTATGGAGAGAATTTGAGAGATTAAGCCTCAAAGTAGTCACTACTCCCTCTGATTTTGTTGCTCGAATGGCAGTACCTTCAATTCGATCGACTCTCCATGATTGGATTAAGAGCCATCAAAAGGGTGATCAATCCTTTAAGTTTATCAAAGCTGAGTTTAACATAGAGAAAAGGAAAGATTTCACCATAGTTGAAGATAAGACACTTTATTATCAGGGATGCCTATGTATACCAGATTTTGAAGAATTGAAAACTGAAATCTTGGAGGAAGCCCACTCTAATCCTTATTTTGTGCATCTAGGAAGTATAAAGATGTATTGTGACCTAAGAGCTGTGTTTTGGTGGAAAAGTAAGAAGGGGAATATAGCTAAATATGTGGAGAAGTGCCTGATATGTCAACAAGTGAAAGCCAAACATCAGCGACCATCAGGATTGTTGCAGCCATTGGAAGTTCCAAAATGGAAATGGGAACATAGGACAATAGACTTTGTTGTAGGCTATCCGAAGTTAGTAAAAAGACACGAGGCTATTGGGTGATTGTCAATCGTTTAACCAAGTCCGCCCATTGCCTGTTCGCATGGCATTTTCTATGGACTAATTTGTACAGTTATACATTAAAAAAGCAGTGAGGCTGCATGGTGCCTTAGTTTCAATTGTATCTAATAGAGACCCAAGGTTCACATTTAGCTTTTGGAAGAGTTTACATCGGGGTATGGGAACTAAATTGAACTTTAGTACATCTTTCAACCCTCAAACTGATGGACAATCTGAATGGATAATTCAAACATTAGAACATATGTTGCGATCATGTGTCCCAGAGTTTGAAGGACATTGGAAAAAGTATTTACCTTTAATTGAGTTTACATACAACAATAGTTACCATGCCTCTATTGGCATGGCACCCTATGAGGCTTTATATGAGAGGAAATGTAGATAGTCTATTCATTGGGATGAGGTTGGCGAACGTAAGATCATAGGTCCAGAAATTGTGGAGCAAACAGTACAAACAATTGAAAAAACAGAGTTAGCATAAAGCTCAAGATAGACAGAAGAATTATGTAGATAAAAAGAGAAAGAGCTTGAAATTTGCGATAGGAGATAAAGTACTTTTAAAGGTTACAACCATGAAAGGGGCATACGATTTGGTAAGAGGGGTAAGCTCAGTTCAAGATACATTGGTCCTTTCGAAATTTTAAATTGGATTGAAAATGTTGCATACCAATTAGCCCTACCACCAGAGCTTTCAGCTGTACACGATGTCTTTCATATATCAATGCTCAAAAAGTATGTCCCTAACCCAACTCATGTGGTGAGACATCACCAATATGCATTATAGCCCAGAAAGTACATAGGCTTCGTAGCAAAGAGATACCATTGGCTAAAGTGTTATGGATACATCACTCAGTAGAAGAAGCTACTTGGGAGCGAAAAGTGGAAATGCAAGCCATGTGCCCACAACTCTTCGAGGAGATCCAAGGTAAATTTCGCAGACGAAATTTAATTTAAGGGAGGTAAATTGTAATATCCCGAATTTTTATTACTAGTCGTTAGATTAAAAATCAGGATTTAAGTGCACTATTATTAAAGTCTAATGACCTTATTAGTTATTAACCTAGTTAAATGACCTTATTGATTACTAGCTATGTTTGAGGACCTAAGTGAAGATTAATTTGGAAGTTAGATGAAATTTTGTAAAATATATATAAATATGCCAATTAGCCATAATTAAATGACCACATGCATTATTCACCACATTTTAAGCAATGTAATTGATTTGACCACATAAATGAAAGTAATTGATTTGACCACATGCATTATTTACATCACGTTTCAAGCTAAGTTAATTGATTTGATCACATGATTAAAGGTACTGATTTGACAAATTTCAAGACAATGCGCCAATTATGTGTTGACCATGTCTAACATGTAGCCATTTTCTATCAACTTTCTACACATGGTCCAAGAATTTGCACGATAAATAGGAGATAAATTCAACATTGGATTACCCCTCACCGGCTATTTACAATCTCCCTCTTTATCTCTATTATTTTGTCTCTACACATTTACTCTTTCTCTTGTCATTTTCATATTAAATGCAATCATATACTTACACAATCACACAACCCCACACATGGCTCAAGGATCTCCCTCCAACACTCACTTCTTCCATTCTATTGAATTGTCAAGTGAAAGGTAAGTGTATAATGATTTCAAAGGTTAAAATTTAGGTCATTATATATGCCACCAACACTATTCCAAATGGCACCTTTGGTGAATTGGAATCTCTTGAATTAATAGATTTACCTAAATTAAGAGAGATATGAAATGGAAATCTTCCAAAGGTTTTCTTCAAATTTCCATTGTTCTGTAACCTTATGATGGTTGAGATGCATTTTTGTAAAGTAACTACAAGTTTGTTTTAGGAATCAGTTGTAATATGCTTGGTAAATTTCCAAAGTCTAGATATATACAAATGTTCGATGTTAGAAGTTGTTTCAACCAATGTACGAGAAAACGAACCAAAACTTGCAAAATGCTTGAGTTTCCAAAAATTGAAAAAAGTCAAGCTTGAATATTTGAGTAGATTTAAGAACTTCACCTCTCAATCAAGTAAAGTTGTTGTTCATCAAGCATTGTTCAACTAGGCATGGTATTCAACTTTCCTTTTATGTGCATCCAAGAGTCCTTATGTGCTATAACGAGCATTTATTTTGTTTCTATAAAATATGAAGAATAAGACAAATTTTGGGAATTAGATATACTCAAAAATGAGTTCCAAATGAACAAATCATAAACGATGAAGCAAAGATACTAGAATGTTCATTTAGTACAAATTAATGAAATTTTATGATAACAAATATTATTAATCAGAGTGAGTCCCTTAACGAAACCTAAGCCTTTGCATAAACTAACAGCCATGAGTTTGTATGATTGTGTTAAATTGACGGCCATTGAAGAATTTGATGCAATTCAATTACTACAAAAATCTTGTTTATCTTAGAGTGAAGGGATGTAATGCACTTGAAAATTGTTTGACTTTGAGGGTATAAAGGTCTCTAATGATGATGTTTTTGGTCGGTTACGACTTTCTGCGGTGTTAAAGGTACAAGTGTAATTATTCTCCCATCTTTGTCAAAACTGTACCTATTTCTAAACCCATCATGCTTTACCCTTCTATCATATTGTCATGGCCAACCCAACAATATATGTCCCGCATACATTGGCACAACATCACACATCACCTCATCCTTATATTGTCCAATCGAAAAATTCACCAACACCCATTTATTCACCTTAGCTTCTCCATGATCATCCAACCATTGTAGTTTATAAGGTTTGGGGTGTTTAATCATATTCAAGCCTAACTTATCAACTAATGTGGTACTAACAATATTTGCACAGCAACCTCTATCAATTATTAAACCACATACCTTGTTTTTGACTTGGCATCTAGTACGAAAAATATTCTCTCGTTTCTCATTTTCTTTCACGTTGTTTTACGTGTTCAGTGCACGCATCACCACAAGCGCCTCACCTTCTATCGCATGTTCCACCACTTCACCACTATTAACATCCTCTAGTTCGGACATCCCATCTCCATCACTATCACTCACCACTTCTCCATTGGCACTCAAGATCATGACTCGTTTATTAGGACACTAAGAAGCAATGCACCCTGATCCCAAGCATTTGAAACACTTGATATTCCAGCTCCTAGATGGATGTGGCTCCGTCTTTAGTGTGATCTTGCTAGCATTTTCATCCTTTTCCCTTGGTGGTTCAGTTTTAGGAAAAATTGCAGCAGCGGACCCTAACCTTTTCATTTTTTATAGACTTTACCCTAACCTTTATTTTGTGCCAATTGAGGTTCCCAACCTTTTATAAATATGCACCTGAGGTCCATCTGGATGGAAACAGTCCAAAACACCATCAATTGACCTGGAATGTCACATCCCATTCATATAGATAACTATCCATTAACCTATGTGGGAATGAAATTGATGGCTCGACCTAGACATAGAATTTCACATATTTTTTTCACCTAATAAAACGACATAAGCTATGTCTCTAAACCAAAATCATATCGTCGTAATCAAACATATATATTCTACGGCTATAAACATGTTTACAAGCCATGTCAAAAGATATACAATACAGGATCCCCAACATATAACAAAATAGGCCATAAGCTCAAAATAGCAGCCCACAAAACAACCCTTGTAATACTCCGAAATTTTATGCTGATTTAAATTTCTTTAAGATGGCGATTTAACTTTCAATACTATTTTTGGCCATAAGAAAAGGGGACACCATCTTTGTAGTGGTTAATGTTAGAGATAGCTAATGACTACAAGCATGAGGTGTTAAATATTGCGTATACATGAAGTGATTATTAGTTAGTCGAAACTTAAGTCAAGTTTGAAATTGAATGTGGTCGATTATTTTGTTAGGACTTCAATTGACCAAATGATTAAATTAATTCACGATCTATAATTTTTGGATATGTAAGTTGGATATAAGTTTAGATTTGGGATACATTTGCTAATAATGAAAGATAGAGGGTTGGATTATATTAGTTGGAAGATTAGAGATTTCCTTTGCAAATATAGGTCTTTAGGCTACTAATTACTTATAATCAACCCCACTTGTTATCCATCACCACCATACATTTGGATCATAGATTAAACAAGTGTACAAGTATAAAAAAAAAAAAAAAGAGAAAAGGGGGTCAAAGTCGGCCACAACAATCTATAATTTCGGATAGACAAAAAAGGAGAACAAACATGTAATATCCCGAATTTTCATTACTAGTCGTAAGATTAAAAATTAGGACTTAATTGCGATATTATTAAAGTCTAATGACCCTATTAGTTATTGACCTAGTTAAATGACTTCATTAATTACTAGCCAATAGTTGATTTGAAAGTTAAAGGAAATTATATGTAAATATATCAATTAGCCATAATTAAATATGACTTATTTGACAACATCCATTATTCACCATATTTTAAGCAAAGTAATTACTTTGACTTTATAAAATTTGATATAACATGCATTATTTACGCTAAGATTCAGGCCAAGTCAATTGATTTGATCACATGATTAAAAGTATTGATTTGATAGCTTTCAAGACAATGCACCAATTGTGCTTTGACCATGCCAAACATCTAGCCATTTCCTTTCAACTTTCTACACATGGTCCAAAAACTTGCACTATAAATGGGAGTTAAACTCAACATTGGATTATCCCTCACCAAATATTTACACTCTTCCTTTCTATCTTTATCACTTTGTCTCTACACCATTACTATTTTTCTTGTCTTTTTCATATTAAATATAGTTATACACTTACACAATCACACAACCTGACACGCAGCTCAAGTATCTCCCTCCAACAATCATTTTTTTTTTATCATTTTTGAATTGTTAATTGAAAGGTAAATGTGGTTGTACGAATTGTTCTTTAATTATTTAAATTACGAAAATTTATGTTATGAATATGATGATAGGGAAATTCAAGTTATGATTATGATAAGGGTCCTATATGTGTAAGTTCAAAGGACAGAAGATTAGCAGCTCTATACATGAGAATTATGGCCACGAAGTTCGGGTTTTAATTCTCGTGTCTCCATAAGTATTTTATGATTTTTCATAATTAAATATGATATGCAAATTCGTTATTACTTATTTAAAGGTTGAACCCCAACCTTGAGGGCCCCCACCGCCCCGCCTTTAGAGCTTTGTGAGGGAGGTAAATCGCGAGATGTGCCCCAGTAGGTCAGTGAACAAGAGCTGCCTGTACACTGCGCCTACAAGGAGTCCAATTCCATGTTTCAGGAACTGAACCTCCACACTGCGGCTGCCAGCAAGGCGTGAGATAACATCACTCTTGTCCTTTGCACCACCGGACTATGCCCCGGGGGCTCGTTATTACTTATTTACTGATATTCATGACTAACATATATAAGTTAAATATTTATAGGTAATTAAAATAGGCGGGTTCGAGGTGATCGAAGGTGGATTGTGCTTGCATAGTTGAAAATGAAGAATAGTTTAAGTAGGTAAAGATTTTAATGAAGTTTATTATATTTTCTTTAAAATTTGTTTTTATCCTTTCATGTTTAGAAATACTATGTTTTTTTCATTATTTATGAAAATATTATTTTACGGTACATGTATAATGATTCCAAATGTAAAAATTTGGGTCGTTACAATATGGTATCAGTGCGGGTCATTGTTTTTGTAGACTTTTTTTTTTAAGAAAAAAATATTTAAAGTTTATTATATTACCACCACGCAATGTCACTTTTCAAACTCCAACGCCAACGAATCAGGTAAAAAAATGTAAATGCACTAATATTTAATGTTTTGATCATATGATATCATTATATTATAACCATGTTCTTTATACTTACCTATGTTTAGAACGTGCTAATTTATGAAAAATTAAACATGTCCATCCACAATTATATGAATGACTATGTACGAAATTATATTTATGCAAGTTAGAATTTTATTTATTTATGAAAATGTGATTAGTTAAGTACAAATTTCTCTTTATATGTACCTAATTATGAAAAATTCCTAAAATTTTTGGATAGTGTAAATTTATGTATGTTTGAACTTCGAAAAAAAATATTTATGAAAGTGACAATTTTATGATATTACATGACTTTAGACTATTAAGTATGTTAAGAAATATATCAAAATGTTGACATTAGAAAGTCTCTCGATCAAATAATAGTCTAATTAGGAAAATCATACCTCAAAATACCTTTATTTTCTACTTATTGTTTGAGTTTTCTTGGTTCGCGTATTCGCAAAACTGAAGGATTTTGTCAAAAAATTATAAACTGTCTAATGAGAGCTTGAGATTTAAGTGGTCCACTTGTGACCCCCTCCTCACCTGGAAGCCACTCAAACGATCGTTATTCAAGCTAATAAAATAAAAACAATATTGCATACTCACTCTAAATTTAAGAAAATTTCCAAACTTCAATCTTCAAAAGCATTTAAGAATTTTCTATTTTTGAAACCTTTATTTTAAGAATCTCTATCTCACAAAACATCCATTTCTAGAAACCCTGATCAAAGGAAATTTTTTGGTGATGTGTCCAATTTGTGAAATTACCATCTTACAAAATTTCTAAAAATATATGTATGTTTCAAGGAATTATTATTTTACAAAATTTCTATAAAATATGAAAAAAATTTCCTCACTTAACCTTTTGTTTATCTTATAATATTTTAATAAGGTTATGGCACCCCGAGGTAAGAGAGCAAATAACAATGGTGAACAACCCCAACCTAGTGGCACTGACCCACTATTTGCTCAATAATTTCTAGCTATGATGAGCACATTCATCCAAGTGACAGTGCCGCAGCAAACACCACCACAACAACCAACACCATCACAATCGTCATCGCCTTAGTCACAAGCACCATTGCTGACAGAGGAAAACAGGAATATTGTTGCGATTGTCATAAAACTTTTCAGGAAACAGTATCCTCCAACCTTCGAGAGTGGTATCGACCCATTGGAGGCAGAGGATTGTCTAACGGGAATAAAAAGAATTTTTGAGCTCATTAACTACTCGGATGGTAGGAAGGTTATCTGAGCTAAATTTATGCTTAAGAAAGGTGTTATGCGTTGGTGGTACTCAACCTCGAGGTCAAGGGCTCGCGGACATATCTGGACATGGGATGAATTCAAGGAACAATTTCCTGAGGAAGTACTATCCCACAAGTATTCGTAATCAGAAAGAGAGATAGTTCCTCAACTTGGTTCAGGGCTTGATGTCCTTAACTAAGTATGAGAGGAAATTTGAGGAGTTGTCCTATTATGCCCCTAACCTAGTAGATCCAGAAGAAAAAAGGGCCAAACGTTTTGAAGAAGGGTTGAGAAATGATCTAAGCAGGCTTTGGTAGTACTTCAACTAAGAACCTACCATGAAGTGTTAACTAAGTCACAATTGGCAGATTTCAAGCGTCACATTAGTGGGGAGAACAAGCAGCATGTACAGCCAGAAAAGCGCAAGTGGGAGGATTACAAGGGGATAAGGAAACAAAATTTCGTAAAGAAATATAAAGGAGACTTAAGTACAAACAATTATCAGCATTATCCAATTTGCAGTAAATGCCAAAAGCATCATGTTGGAGTGTGCCTCATGGGAACATGTGTATGACTCAATTGTGGTGAAGCAGGCCATGTGGGCAAAACATGCTCCAAGGGACAGAAGCAAAAGTAACAACAACAAAAGCCTAGGAATCCTCCTAGGGCCAAGCTAAGGTATATGTGCTCACAGAATAGAAGGAGAATAAGAATCGCAACGTCTTAGTAGGTAACATCCTTATATTTTTAACCCCTGCTTATACTTTGATTGAGTATGGCTCCACTCATTTTTTTATACAACCAAAGTTTGTGAGCAAACTCAATACACTGAGTAACATATAAATACTACCTTAGAAGTTGTTATGCCCTTAGGAGAAGTGTTAGGTACAAGCACTATAGCGAGGACAACTAAAGTAGAGATTGATGATAAATCTTTAGAAGCGAACTTACGTTTTGTACAAGAAGTGGTATTTAACGATCTTGAAGAAATGGAACGTCGTCTTTTCATAACTAAGATAAAAACCCTACCTCGTATCATTTTGACATTGAAAGCTAAGAAACTCTTGAAATCAGAAGGTTGTAATGGATTTTTGATGTCAAAAATAGCTAAAGAAGATAAAAAAAAAAAACTGGAAGTGAATGATGTTAAGGTGGTACGAGAGTTCCTGGAGGTATTTCCTGGTGATTTGAATGAAATTCCGCTGGAACGAGAAGTGGAGTTCACGATTGATCTAGTTTCTAGTTCCGCGCCCATTTCTAAGACTCCTTACAGAATGGCACCAAAGAAGTTACAGGAATTGAAGGCCCAAATATAGGAATAGTTGTAAAAAAGGTTCATCCGACCCAATGTTTCACCATGGGGAGCATCAGTGTTTGTCAAAAAGAACGGGACAATGAGGATGTGTATCGACTATCAAGAATTGAATAGAATTACAATTAAAAATAAGTATCCCCTACCCGGAATCGAAGACTTGTTTGATCAACTACGAGGGACCATAGTATTTTCAAAGATCGACTTGAGGTTGGTATATCACCAGTTGAGGATCAAATCTAGTGACGTTTCAAAGACATGCTTTAGAAATTAGTATGGTCACTAAGAGTTTTTAGTTATGCTGTTTGGTATAACAAATGCTCCTGGAGTTTTTATGGACTTGATAAATCGAGTTTTCCATGAATACTTGGACCAGTTTGCTATTATATTCATTGATGACATCTTGATCTACTCTTAGAGAAGAAGAGCACAAAAAATATTTGAGAATTGTGCTAGAGATCCTCAGAAAGGAAAGACTTTTTACAAAATTCAAGAAGTGTGAATTTTGGTTATAACGGGTGGTCTTTCTTGTTCATGTGGTCACAGCACAGAGAATAGAGGTAGACCCCAATAAAGTAGAGACAATATTGGATTAGTCAATTAACACAATTAACTTGTAAAGGTGTAAAAGTTTGAATGGACAGAAAAATGCAAACGCAATTTTGGGGAATTAAAGAAAATGTTAATCAATGCTCCAGTTTTAAACATACCTGGAGAATTGGAAGGTTTTGTAATATACAGTGATGCATCCAAACTAGGTATTAGATGTGTTTTGATGCAACAAAGCAAAGTAGTTGCTTATGCCTTGAGACAGTTGAAGACTTATGAGCAAAACTATCCCGTACATGACCTAGAACTAGAAGCGGTAGTTCATGCCCTGAAAATTTGGAGGCACTATTTGTACGGAGGGAAGTGTTACATCTATACAGATCATAAAAGTCTCAAGTACAACTTTACTCAAAATGTGTTGAACATGAGATAGAGAAGATGGCTTGAACTAGTAAAATATTACGATTGTGAAATTCATTACTACCTAAAAAAAGCAAACTAGTAGCCGACACCTTGAGTAGGAAGACAACAAGGCAAGTTGCGCTGTTAACAACACAAAAGCCTTTATGGAGAGAATTTGAGAGATTAAGCCTCAAAGTAGTCACTACTCCCTCTGATTTTGTTGCTCGAATGGCAGTACCTTCAATTCGATCGACTCTCCATGATTGGATTAAGAGCCATCAAAAGGGTGATCAATCCTTTAAGTTTATCAAAGCTGAGTTTAACATAGAGAAAAGGAAAGATTTCACCATAGTTGAAGATAAGACACTTTATTATCAGGAATGCCTATGTATACCAGATTTTGAAGAATTGAAAACTGAAATCTTGGAGGAAGCCCACTCTAATCCTTATTTTGTGCATCTAGGAAGTATAAAGATGTATTGTGACCTAAGAGCTGTGTTTTGGTGGAAAAGTAAGAAGGGGAATATAGCTAAATATGTGGAGAAGTGCCTGATATGTCAACAAGTGAAAGCCAAACATCAGCGACCATCAGGATTGTTGCAGCCATTGGAAGTTCCAAAATGGAAATGGGAACATAGGACAATAGACTTTGTTGTAGGCTATCCGAAGTTAGTAAAAAGACACGAGGCTATTGGGTGATTGTCAATCGTTTAACCAAGTCCGCCCATTGCCTGTTCGCATGGCATTTTCTATGGACTAATTTGTACAGTTATACATTAAAAAAGCAGTGAGGCTGCATGGTGCCTTAGTTTCAATTGTATCTAATAGAGACCCAAGGTTCACATTTAGCTTTTGGAAGAGTTTACATCGGGGTATGGGAACTAAATTGAACTTTAGTACATCTTTCAACCCTCAAACTGATGGACAATCTGAATGGATAATTCAAACATTAGAACATATGTTGCGATCATGTGTCCCAGAGTTTGAAGGACATTGGAAAAAGTATTTACCTTTAATTGAGTTTACATACAACAATAGTTACCATGCCTCTATTGGCATGGCACCCTATGAGGCTTTATATGAGAGGAAATGTAGATAGTCTATTCATTGGGATGAGGTTGGCGAACGTAAGATCATAGGTCCAGAAATTGTGGAGCAAACAGTACAAACAATTGAAAAAACAGAGTTAGCATAAAGCTCAAGATAGACAGAAGAATTATGTAGATAAAAAGAGAAAGAGCTTGAAATTTGCGATAGGAGATAAAGTACTTTTAAAGGTTACAACCATGAAAGGGGCATACGATTTGGTAAGAGGGGTAAGCTCAGTTCAAGATACATTGGTCCTTTCGAAATTTTAAATTGGATTGAAAATGTTGCATACCAATTAGCCCTACCACCAGAGCTTTCAGCTGTACGCGATGTCTTTCATATATCAATGCTCAAAAAGTATGTCCCTAACCCAACTCATGTGGTGAGACATCACCAATATGCATTATAGCCCAGAAAGTACATAGGCTTCGTAGCAAAGAGATACCATTGGCTAAAGTGTTATGGATACATCACTCAGTAGAAGAAGCTACTTGGGAGCGAAAAGTGGAAATGCAAGCCATGTGCCCACAACTCTTCGAGGAGATCCAAGGTAAATTTCGCAGACGAAATTTAATTTAAGGGAGGTAAATTGTAATATCCCGAATTTTTATTACTAGTCGTTAGATTAAAAATCAGGATTTAAGTGCACTATTATTAAAGTCTAATGACCTTATTGGTTATTGACCTAGTTAAATGGCCTTATTAATTATTAGCCAATAGTTTGAGGGCCTAAGTGAAGAGTTGATTTGAAAGTTAAATGAAATTATATGTAAATTATATATAAATATGTCGATTGGCCATGATTAAAGATGACTTATTTGATCACATGCATTATTCACCACACTTTAAGCAAAATAATTGCTTTGATCACATAAATAAAGGTAATTGATTTGACAATATGCATTACTTACATCATGATTCAAATCAAGTCAATTGATTTGATCACATGATTAAAGGTATTGATTTTGACAACTTTCAAGACAATGCACAAATTATGCTTTGACCGTGCCAAACATCTATACGGAAATTCAAGTTATGATTATGATAAGGATCATATATGTGGAAGTTTAAAGGACCGGAATTTAGTAGCGCTACGCATGAAAATTATAGCCATGAAGTTATAATCCTCATGTCTCCATACGTATGTTATAATTTTTCGTAATTAAATATGACATGAAAGTTCGTTAATACTCATTTACTGAAATTTATGTCTTACATGTATATGTTAAATAGTTTATAGTTAATTAAAAGAGGCGTGTTCGAGGAGATTGGAGGTGGATTGTGCTTGCGTGGTAGAAAATGAAGAATGATTTAAGTAGTTAAAGATTTTAATGATGTTAATTATATTTTCTTTAAAATTTGTTCTAATCCTTTCATGTTCAAAAAAATATTATGTTTTTTTGGTTATTTACGAAAATATTATTTTACACTACATATATAATGATTCCAAAAGTAAAAATTTGAATCGTTACAAAACATATCATTATGGGAGGGAGAGGGAATCTAAATGTTAAGGTAAAACCCGTACTTTTCCTTTGAATCAAACAAGGGAATCCCGTTTAGTTGTCAAGTCACACCCAACGCGTTCAGAGAAATTTACGCACTTGCATAATAACAATATCAATTCTCAAATTTTCTGTTTGTGGCCGCATCATCCATGTACTCGATTCTGTTATTCTTCAACCCAAAATAAATCTTTAATAATTTCAGAAAACAGCTATTCATGGCTCTTCTAATAATAAAAAAAACATTAATATTAAGATACCTCAAAGGAATTAAAATGCTAAACCGATTTTTTGTACAAATGCCCTGCTCCTCTGTGAGAACAGAGACAATGAATGACCAGTGACTACGTATTTTGCAAAACCAGAGAAGCAAAAAGGTTTCTTCATATATATGACTAAATATTTCGAAGATTTCATGCTAGATATTTATACATGGGACTTGCATAATATACAAAGTACAAGAAATAAGCTTGCACGAATCACACAAAAGTTTACTTTGCCACAATAATATAAGCGATCATTGCAAAACCTTTTGCTGATGATGTTCAGCTTTGAAACATTTCCATACCATGTCCTATGAAGTGTCAAGTTGCTGAGGTCGGAACAACTGGTCTTCTTCATTCTTGTAGATTGCAAATAACTGCTTTGAGTAGTGCGTAGCCAGTTTTCGGCAGAGTTCAGCCCCCCTTGGATTGTATTCTTGCAACTCCTCCACAGATTTCTTCACATCACCTTGTAGATCTCCATCAGTAAGAAATTCCGCCAAGGCACTGCCTCTGTAAGGTTGTAAAGAGAAAGTAACTCAATAAAATCTTAAAAATAGTACATCATCACACCAATCAAACATATCAATAATGATCAATCAATCAAGACATTGGACATATGCTTGTGTAAAATCTAAGTCCCTTACTTGAATGCATCACACTGGCTAAACCCTCGTCCATTGAGGACTATTGCTGATTTACTAGATTTCTCCACAGATGTTTGTTGCCGATAAAGTGCACATACTGCCTTCATGCACAGTTCAGGATGCTTACCAAAATCAGCAAGCATATCTGCCTCAAAGTCCCACTTCTTATGTTTTCGCGCCCTCCGTAAAACAGATATGATTTCATCATAGCTTGCACCACCTTGTGAAGCATTTTCTGAATCACCGGAAGAGTCCTCACTAAAGCAAGTGCCATCCCCCTCAGAAATGTTATTACCATTGGTAGTGGCATTGTCCTCTGAAATATCAGAGTCAGTAACAATAAATCCACCCAAGCTTTCACCCTCACTCTCTGAGCTATCCTCTTCCATTTCATCACCTTCAATGGTCTCATCTGTAGGTCCCGCACTTTCAAATTTACTTTTCCCAGAACCACCTTTCTCTTCAATTTTTCCCAGCCTCACTAGGTGCCGTCGTGTCACAGGTTTTCTGAATTTGTCCCTGGAATCGGTATCTTTCACAGAGTAGCTGTTCGCATGAAAATCTGGATTAAGTTCCTGGAGGGATTTACTTTTTAGTCTAGAAATTGGAACATTATCATCATCATCACTTTCACTCTCGCTGGTAACAATATTAGAAGCTCTTTTTCTCTTGGAAGTTGAAGTACGTAGGACCTCCTCATCGCTACTATATTCAAGAATCCTCGAACATCTATCTGTTGAGGGAGACTCCTTTTTATCTACAATAACCCTTGATCCACCATCAAATGAACGACAAACCTTTTCTCTTCGTTGAAGCTGGTTGGGGTTTGGATCATCATCGCTGTCACTGATGTCAATAGGACCAACAGAAGGCCGAGTACCCCCTGGTGTTAAGGGAGCCATCTTCTTATTTGGGCTCTCTTCAGCAAAGCCCAGACATTTTTTAACTTGGCTACCATTCTTCAGTTTTGTGTCACAAGGAATGCCTCGTTCCTCTTCTTCAGCATGCGTCAACTCCTTAAATGGTGTTCTATCTGTGCAGTTTGAGCAACATAGTAACGGATATGAGAATAGATATAGAAAAACCAATATCATTTTCCACACAAAGATTAAATGCATGAATTAGATTCGTTCAAGATAACACAAAAATTCCACTTTATCCATCCAACCACCATTCCATTTCTGTTACATTATTGTGGTTAAGTATTTTACCAAAAAACATCAGCCTTCAATTGCATAAATTCTCACAAACCATTAACATTTCAAAATATTTAAAAGAAAATAGCAATGATAGTACCTGACACATGACGAAGCTCATTTGCTTGATCTTTTGTTCTACCATCAATTCCATCTTTCTTTCTAATCAATTCGCTCAGCTTATCCGAATCAATTTCGGGCAAAAGCGATCCCACTTTTACCATTCCAGTAGACATTCTTCCATGCAACTCCATCACCAACAGCTCTAGTTCTTTATATTTAGCCTCCCAGATCTTTACCTCGCTTTCAGACTTCTTTTTCTCACAATCCAAAACCCTGTTCTCAATCAACAATTGTGTGACCTGGTCTTCCCCGTCCTCCGTCAAATTATCTGCTTTGTCCATCGACTTTTCACCATTCCCAATTATCCTTTCAAGCTCTTCATTCCTCTCCCTCAATATTCTAACCTCATCCTCAATCCCAAGCTTATCAAGTTCCGAAAAACTGAACTTACCCTCCAGAAATTCAAGTGTGGTATTTTTCTTCTCCACATCTAATTCCAAGGTAGCACATTTCTGTTCCAATTTCTTAAATTTATCTTCTAATTCTAAACACCTACTGCAACCTTCAAATTCATTCTTTACAGCATTCTCACCATTATTTAATTTTACCTCCATGAATTCATTCAATCTCCATAAACCCTAGTTTAAAAAAATTATGTAAAAATTGTTAAAATTCGGAAATCAAAATTAAACTCTACAACAAGAACTGCATAAAAATATATGCATAAAAAAATCTTCCTGACCGGAAATACATTTATAGAAAAACAAAGGAAAACCTGAACGCAAATTATTTATGCTAAAATGCAGAGCAAGTGATGAAATCAAATAAACTGCTTTACATATAAATTAATAGAAATGATTTACAGTAAAATTATAAAATCAACAAAACTAATTAAAGGGAAGAAAATTAAAATAAAGAATTGCAGAGAACTTACGAGCAAGCGCAGATGATTCGAAGGGTTTTGAGAGCAGTGCAGTGAAACAAACGCTCACAAATCAAGCGTGCTTTTTGATTTATAAATGCATAAAACACGCTTTATTTGCTGTACCTAATGCGATTATAATTTGAATGTGTCAACCAAAGAAGTTCCTTTAAATCGGAGGACACTCAATTTATACAATTGATTCATATTGCTCATTTCAATTTCCATATCTTACACTTTGATCACTCAAGATATGCTTTGAGGTCAATTGACCGAGACCAAAACATGAGAGCGGATAGCCCAAGCCTGCCTCAACCCACACGGTAAGACAAAAGGATTTTTAAAGGGAAAAATTACTTAGAAACCTACATTTAAAGAATAATTTTAAAAAATAAGGATGATTAATTTTCATTTCACAAATAATATGTTAATTAGATTTAATAATTATAATTAATGAAAATTTAATTAAACCTACAAACCCACCTCCCATTCCACCCATTTCCTTCCCAAATCCAAACCCCAAATACTTTCATTTTCCCATCCCCCCCCCCCCCCCCCCTCTCTCTCCCACCACCCATCCAACCAGCTCCATTTTCGGTGCAGTGAAGCCCATTTCATCCCCATTTGCTTTCCAAATCCAAACCCCAGATATTTTCATTTTCTCATCTCTTTCTTCGCCCTATCCTCTCTCTCTCTCTCTCTCTACCACCACCCACCCAACCATCTCTCTTTTCGGCGCAATGAAGTATCACCGACCGCTAATAATATTGAAAGTAGTGGTAAGCTTATAGGTGGTGGTGGTGGCTGCGAGTGATTGAATGGTAAAGATGAGCTCACGAGTGGTTGTGGAAAGAAAATTAGTTTTGGTGTTGGATTTGGTGATGAAGGAGATGAAACCGGCATAGCTTTATCAAATTTTTAGTGATGGGTGGTTTTTTTATCAGATCTTTTGTTTAACCCGAGTTTTGGAATAGTTGTGCTTGTTTTTGCAGTGTCGGTGATTTTCTGATCTGTGGTGATTTTGTTGTTGGTGTTCATGGTAAGGTGGCTCATATTTGGTAAGGTAGTGCATATTTGGTTCGCTAGTAGTGGTGTATGTTGTGATTGTTCTGTGGTTGGCTATGATGGTTCTGTGATCGATTGTGACTTGATATTGACCTGATCACAGACAGTCACACTGAATACAATTTTGGTCACAGTTAGTCACATCGAAGAGGTCATGGTTAATCACAGGTCTGCGGTGTGTGCAGATTTATTTGTGGTGATCCTATGCAATCAAATATGTGTTTGTTGTAACTGTTTATGACTAATTTTGTGTTGATTGTGATCAATTGTGACTTGAGATTGACCTGGTCACAGACGGTCACACCGAATACAAATTTGGTCACAATTAGTCACATTAAAGACAAAGTTGGTCACAACGTCGGAGTAGTCATTGGAGCGGTTTGTCGGAGGGATAACCAAATGGTCGTCGAAGCAGGCATCGAAGTGATCTCGCGAAACAGTCGCCGGAGTTGCCACGCCGAGTAATGGCTAGAACTGTGGCCGAAGTGATGGCCGAAAATGTCGCCGGAGTCGATGGCCGCCTCCGTTGGAGAGGTAAAGGGAAGATGGTGTAGTAGGGTAATAGGATGGGGTGGATGAGGTGGCATGAATGGAAATACTTAATGTATATTATATTATATTTTAATATTTAATAAATTTATTTACCACCTGATTTTTGAAATATTTTAATGAGTTTATTATTTATGAAATGTAATCTTTAACACTAGGAGTTATTTTAAGATCCCCTTTTAAAGTTAAATTGACCCAAATTCAATATTAGCCCAGCTTCATATTGAGTTTCGGTCCAATTCCAATTATCCAAATATGATTTTAATGAAATGAGAACAATTTATTACCAAATTAGATTTTTATTTAATGCGTGTTTTACTTGTAATTATATATTTATAATAAATAAAAACGTATTGATTAGAGCTAAAATAAATTAGTTATTTTATTAGCAAGGGACGTTAAATATTTGGCTAGTAATTAAATTTTTTAGTTCTAAAAATATTTTCATTACTTATTTATACTTATAAGAAAGAAACTTATTTATTTTGATCATGAAATATACGTTACTATCAAAATAATTAACTTGCTTTATATTTAATCTTATGATAAAAAGAATATTGAAAAGAACTTATTCATATATAAATAATCAGATTATATGTATATTATAGAAGTTGACACATGGACGTGAAAGAAACAATTTTTTTTTACACTCGAAATTCCTTTTTTTTTTTTTTTTTTTTTTTTTTTTTTTGGTACTTTGGGTGGATTCTTTACTCACCTTGGAATTTGTTGGTATAAAAAGATAGATGTCCACATTAAATAGTCTTTTCAGAACGATGGCGTATAATAATATACTTTCAGTTGTCTTTTTTTATCAAAGCTTTTACCTGTTTGAAACAACTGGTTGTAAAATTCTTTAGAATAGTACTCATTAAGTATTTTTTTTTAAAAATAAAAAATTGATTGGTGGATATATAACACTTGCTTATGTTTATCATCATTCTATCAGTTTATATTTTTTAGGTGAGCGTAGTCTTCTAAACTCGATCTCTTGTAACACAAGTTTATCCAGAATTTTGAAAATTTTGCCCACCTTATAATTATTTTCTGGCTCAGCCCCTCGAATCTCGTACTAATGCATGATCTGGCGCTTGTTTAACGTTAAACCAACATTTAATTTGCTATATAAATTGAAAAATGATTGCGCAAAGTTAAATCTTACGCCTTAATCTATCCATTCTAATTTTCTTATGGGCAAAAATTGCTAATTTTGACATTAAACAAATGCTAAATTCTACATTTTGTCGGTGTGTACTACTAACGTTTAGTTTAGGTCATGGCTTCTTATGAGGAAAAAGTTTTATTTAACGTTGAACAAATGCCACGTCCTGTATTTTGTCGATGTGTGCTATTGACGGGTAGTTCTGGGCATAGTTGCAAATAGAATGGTTACATAAAAATAAAAATTTAATTTGAGTTATTAAAGTAAGGATAATTAGTATAAAATATCCTTATTTTTTAATGTTATTATTCAGAATGTCCATACTTTTCATTTTTTGACATTTTCACCCCTATTTTTACTTTTTATTGCGAAAATTATCATTTTAATCTAATTTCTCAATAAAAAAAATATAAAATGACAAATTTACTCTACTATTTAAATAAAATAAAAAAATAAAGAACAATTTGCAATTATACTCTCAAACTTCTTAAGAAACTGCAAATGAGTTCAAATAAATTATTAGAATCATAATTAGCATTAAACGTCCTACATTTCAATATTGTTGTGCAAAACGTTCCTACCTTTATTTTTTCACATTTTCATCCTTATTTTCACATTACATTACGAAAAACATTATTTTCATCTATTTTCTCAATAAGAAAAATATAAAATGTAGAAAAATAAAAGAAAAAAATAAAGAATAAATTACAACTACAATTCCAAAATTTTCAAAAAAGTACAAATAAATTTCAGATAAATAATATAAAAAAGAAAGTGATTTTTTTTTTAATTATTTATTTGAAGTTGTATACATCGCTGGAGGAGTTATTTATGTGGTCATGCTTTGATCACTTTCTTGAAATGAGTAATGCTCGACTTAACATCAGCTTAAGCACAAAATGTTCCTTTGGAAGGTGAGGCAGACAGCTCATGAGTGATGCTTTGATCACAAAATGCTTTTCAATTAGTTGTCTTCCTTAAGGCTAGCGATGAGGAGAAGTGGGCTAATAATTACTTTGTTGGGTTATTGCAGAGGAATCATTCAAGGAAAACTCAAGTTGATGACAGTAATTTTGTGAATAATCCATCTCATGCTGCAAAATATCAGAGTCCTGCGAGCACTTCGAATGCCATTTACATTTGATACTGCAATCACACGACCCCTAACTGTTGAAAACACAGAGATGTTCGTTTTATTAATATTTTGTGTAAAGATGGGTCATATTTCTAAAATAGATTGTGATATAGTTTGCATCGTGAAAGTTTCTACATTCTGTTTTTCAGCCCAACATCATCATGTAACAGATTTGTCTCTTTATTTCCTTTATATTGATGGTCAACATTCATCATTTAGTTTCAACATAAATAAAACTTCAATTCAGGATTCATTAGGCCATTGATTGAAAGATAATTGAAGCCATAACTTGATGGAAGTTGGCTTTAAAAGGAGTTTTGGTCCCTAAGCTCAAACACCACAGAAAATAGAAGATACACCATCAATTTGAAGTGTTGAGAGCTTAGAAATGCCACCACCAGATCAAAGGGAGAGCTTTGGAACACCACCACTGGTTGGAGGTATGAAATTCGATTCATGGGCCTTCAGTTTCTCGATCTCTTTTCAACTTATGTTCTTTTGGATCAATTTTTGTCTAACATTTGGTATCAAAGCCCCATATTGCCTCTGTCTTGGTGTTTCACTATCAATCTGGAAAATTGATCTTCTTTGACCGATTTCTTTTTTTTTTCTTTTTTTTTTTGAAAATAAATGGAGATTTCTCCATAAAATCAATTTCCTAGCCTCTTGAATGTTTTAGAACTTGAGTTTTGATATTGAGATGGTTGAATTTGAGGCGGATTCTAACTGGTCGAAATTGACCCGGCTAAGGGTTGAAGAAGACTGTCTTTTTCCAAAATGGAGAAGATGGTTATTTTCTGAATTTCATATTTCCGTTACTGTTGCTGGGACATTATGTATGGGCCCATTTGAAAATCATAAGTAATTTTATTGGGCCACACATATATGTTTTTAATTGTTCATTGGGCCATGAACCTTGTGACAATCGGAAATGAAAGCATTTAAATTGGGTCAGAATGCTCACTTTTGGTGGGTCGATTTTTACAGGACTATTTCTTTTATATATATATACAGACACACACACACTTGGGCAGATTTTTGTATTAACTTAGTGCCCCCCCCCCCCCCCCCCCCCCCAAGTTTTAATTCTTGGGAATGCATACATTAATTATTTATGTTTAGAATAATATATGCAACTTTACATTGAATTAAATTATGCTCTTATTTAGTTTTCGTGAGTTAATTTATACATGCAATTTTTAGATGAGTTGAATTTTATGCAATTTTTAGTATTTATGAGAATATTTTGTGCGTAAAGGTTTAATTCTTGGGAATGCATACATTAATTATTTATGTTTAGAATAATATATGCAACTTTACATTGAATTAAATTATGCTCTTATTTAGTTTTCGTGAGTTAATTTATACATGCAATTTTTAGATGAGTTGAATTTTATGCAATTTTTAGTATTTATGAGAATATTTTGTGCATAATCATTACATGTTAATTAACTATTAGAATTATTCTCATATTGAGTGCATAAAATAGTTAATGTCTAGTGATCTATGTAGTTTTATTTAATTAAGGATTAGCCACGGCATCTTTAATTAAGTAGAATTATATATTAAGATCGAGATCGGATAAGGATTAAAGACATTAGATTGTAATTAATTATACTTTATATAACGAATTTTATCCCACGGGAATTTTTGTTATATTTATATAATTAATTAGAATAAAATATCAAATTATTTCATAATATGCCCATAGGAATTACGAATAAGTACATAATTTGATAGTTTTATTATAAAGTTTCTTTGCGATAGAATATCAAATTGTTTTCATAATAAACAAATTATGAATCAAGTGCATACTTTGATAATTCTATCATAAGAAATAATTGAATATAATTGAATTAAAAATTTAGCCCACAGGCAATCTGTATGTCATTATATTCAATTTTGGCATGATTTACATTGGCAAAATATGTAATCTATTCAATTAAGTCTCAAGTTAACATAAGCGTTTTTAATATTGTGCAGCTTCACAGCTTGCCAATTTCTCTTATATTCGTTGTGATATTCCCGAATTAAAGGGTGACAACTATAAAGTATGGAAAGAGAGAATTCTTCTCCTTTTAGAGTGGATGGATATTGATTATATTATTAGGAAAGACAAACCACCTAAAATTACCAATACAAGCATTACATTAGACATCGCACTTTATGAAAAATGAGAGCGATCTAATCGTCTCAGCGTAATGTTCATAAAGACTAAAATTTCTGCTGGTATACGTCGTTCCGTCGATCAGCATAACAAGGTCCACGACTTGATAAATGCCATTGACGATCAATTCATCATTTCAGATAAGGTATATGCAAGCACCTTTATAATGAAGTTTTCATCCTTAAGACTCACCACTGTAAAAGGTGTGTACGAGCACATTATGTAGATGAGAGACATTTCGGCTCAACTTAAGAAACTCAAGTTTGAGATGTTTGAATCCTTCCTTGTGCACTATAACTTGAATAGTCTTCCACAAGAGTATAGACCTTTCAAAATCCCATACAACACATAAGGATAAATGGTCAATTAATGAATTAATGACTGTGTGTTCAACTAGAAGGAAGACTAATAACGGAACAAGGTGAAAGTGCAATGTTGACTACAACCCCTAGGAAGGGAAAATATCAAGCCAATCAGAAAGGGAAAGGTAAAATCCTAACCCAAGCTAATATTAAGAAAGAGACAAAGTGTTACTTCTATAAATAAATAAAAAATGGACACATGAAGAAAGATTGCGCCAAATTCAAAAATTGGCTTGAGGATAAAGGTAATCCAACCTCATTTGTTTGTTATGTATTTAATATGGTTAATATAAATGTTAACAGCTGGTGGATTGACTCAAGATCTACAGTACATGTTGCGAACTCCTTGCAGGGTATGCGAATCCTAAGGAAGTCAGTGGGAAGTGAACTAAATATCTTATTTGAAAACAAGATGGGCTCACGTGTGGAGACTATAGGAACATGCAATTTAACTTTAAGTAGTGGTTTTGTTTTGAAATTAGATAGGACCTTTTATGTTCCAAGGTTTTCACGAAACTTGATTTCTATTTCTAGTCTTGTACCTTTGGGATATTCCTTTAATTTTTCAAACACATCATTCGGTTTATTATATAATTCTAATTGTATTGGGAATGGTACTTTGTCTGATGGTCTTTATCGGATTAATTTACAAAACAATATCACTTATAGTTCAATGCATGTCCATACTGGTACTAAACGGTGTAATATTAACAAAAACTCATCTATGTTGTGGCATCAGAGATTAGGACATATCTCTATGGATAGAACCAAAGGATTAGTAAATGATGGGATATTAGAACTCTAGATTCAACTGATTTTGACACATGTGTAGACTGCATTAAGGGGAAGCAAACCAACAAGTCCAAAAAAGATGCTAATTGGAGTTCGAACATATTAGAAATCATACATACTAATATATGAGTCCAGACACGGACTCACAAGGTCAAAAATACTTCATCACCTTTATTGATGATTACTCGCGATATATGTATCTCTACTTGCTTCATAATAAGAACGAAGCATTGGATGCTTTTAAAACCTTTAAGGCTGAAGTAGAGAAAAAATATGAGAAGCAGATTAAGATTGTAAGATCAGATAGAGGTGGAGAATATACGATAAACACACACAAGATGGACAAGCACCTGGTTCGTTCACTAAGTTTCTTCAAGAGCAAGGGATAGTTGCCCAATACACCATGCCTGGTTCACCAGACCAGAATGGTGTAGCAGAAAGAAGAAACAGAACATTATTGGACATGGTGTAAAGCATGCTTTGTAGCTCCAATCTTCCTAAATCCTTCTGGACTGAAGCACTTAAGACGACAGTGTATATATTAAACCGAGTTCCAACTAAGGCTGTCCTAAAGACACCATTTGAATTATTAAAAGGTTGGAAACCAAGCTTGCGACATATACACGTTAGGGGATGTCCGTCTAAAGTGAGGATCTATAATCCACGAGAGAAGAAGTTGGACCCAAGGACCATTAGTGGATATTTCATTGGATATGCCGAAACGTCTAAAGGATACAGATTTTACTGTCCATCTCACAGCACTAGGATTGTGGAATCAAGAAATGCTAAGTTTCTTGAGAATGACTTGATTAGTGGGAGTGATCAAACCAAGAACAAAACTCAGGAAGATGATGGTACAACGTTAAGAAGATCTACTAGAACCAAAATGACAACAATTCTTAGTGATTATAAACCTGACCACACTATTGGAGTCGAAATTGATTCTGATTCATTTTCACAAGCCATGAGTTGTAAAGAGTCAGAATCATAGTATAATGTCATGAAAGAAAAAATTAGTTCTATGAAAAGCAATGGAGTCTAGGATCTTGTTGAGTTGCATAGTGGTGCCAAAGCCATTGGCTGTAAATGAGTCTTTAAGACGAAGAAAGACTCACTAGGCAATATTGAGAGATATAAGGTGAGATTTGTTGCTATCGGATTTACTCAAAAGGAAGGAATCGATTACATGGACACCTTCTCTCCGATATCTAAAAAAGATTCCCTACGTATTATTTTGGCATTAGTAGCCCAATTTGTGAATTACAACAAATGGATGTGAAAACAGCATTTCTCAATGGAGATTTAGAGGAGGAGGTATATATGAAACGACCTAGAGGATTCTCTGTTGGGAATCTACTTAACGTACACAGTGAAAAATAAAAACAGTTCTCAATTTTCACCATGATTCATCTTTGTGTTTAGATAGGAATTGTAATAAAATATGTACCTTTAATAGTTTGCAAACCTTTTGCCATTCTTTTCATTCCAGCAACTTCGATCTGTCACCCACAGCTGTCCAATTGTCCAGTTGTCCAGCCTCTAACGGTGATCCACACAGAAAATAAGATTGCAAGATTATGATTTTCTTCTTGTACTAGTAAGAATAATGAATTTTCTACAAAATTGTAAACCCTAATCACTTATTTATATAAGTCAAAATGGGCTTGGCCTGACTCGGTCCAATAATTAATTAATTCATTTAATTAAATTCGGTCCGTGAATTAACTAATCAAATTAATTAATTTTGGCCTATAAATAAGCAACTCAATTAATTTATCCTATGCTTGTTAAATTAATTAATTGATAAATCACAATCTTCTAGTTCTCCTTTTGTGTGTGACCCATTAAGTTCCCGATCACGATGCATAACGACGTGAAATATTATTTTGATCTAATCAAAATTGATAAATTAAAACATCCTTTTAATTTATCACCAATTCACACTTGTCGTTCCAGATTGACATCTAGCAATGTGTCAGGGCAATACATGTGACGAAAAATGTCACTTTATATGACAAAATCAAACTCGTTCGTTTAACTTGAAACTATAATCCCTTTGTCAATATGATCCGATCAATTACGAGATATGGAAGTGTGTCAATCTCGATTATTGATCATATCTTTCATTTCACTATTAAGTCCATATAAGTCAAAAACTCTTTTTCGACTTATGAGTATACATTGGCTAAGGATTTCGTTGCAGATCATAATCCCTTACTATCTAAGAGTGACGAATCCTCTATTAGTTATTCACAACCTTCATACGATTCTTGACATATCCAAACAATGCCGTATTAGCCGCCCTTGGCAGAGCAACATCCAATACCGTCAAAGCATAACTATCCTCATATAAGGTACTATGACGAACTCAAGTCAAAGGACTAATCCCACTACCGAACGTTAGAGATTAACTATTGACACTCAGATAGTTATCCATGTGGAATCTCTAGGCGGGTCCCCAATGTTTTATTCTATAACAAAACATCCTCTTGTTCATTCAAGCGTTATCACACTTTAGCTTGTGAGATCAGCTACTTACTTCACAAGTAAGAAATGCCACACGTGATGATCTATCCGTAATAACAATATCCGTATCTCGTTATCACTTACAACCATGGATGATTTAAGATTCAATCATATGTAATTTGTATATCACAATCACAACTTCTTGTAATTAACAAATTGCGAAAATTTGAATCTACGAACTCTATTATTTAATTTAATTGTTTATTAATTAAATAATAGATCTACCATTAAATTGCATTAATTATATATTAAAAGTATTTATGTCCAAGGTTGATTGAACCTAGGGCATAACACTTACAAACTCCTACTTGTACTAGATCTAATCACATATATATCCAATATCATAAGAGTCTACATGAAGATCATATTTATACTGCGACAACTCTTTGTCAATGGATTTGTAATTAATTGTGGGAATTCGTTTTTCTCTTCTCATCATTTCTATGTATTATCTCTCTGATAAGATTGTACCGTCTCAATACATATTTGGATAATTGATAAGACCTTAGTTTCTTCGATTGCGCGATAGCTCTATTGTTATCACAATACAATGGCATGTGATCAACAATATTAGGAACTACTCCAAGTTCATTAATGAACATTTTGATCCACATTGCAACTCTTTGTTGCTTCTGAAGCAATCATGTATTAGGTTTCTACTTTGAATCAACGATTATTTCATGTTGGGAACCTTTCCAACACATCGTTCAAGAGTAAACCAATTTCTCCATATAAAATCTTCTCAAGATTTTATCTATATAGATTGGGATGAGTTAAGCAATCCTCGAGATCTATCTCTTTAGATCAAGTTGCTTCTGTTATACCGTTCTTGAATAAATCATTTAACAACCATTATTTCAACGATTGAAGTATAGGGATATCGTTTCCTATAACATTAGGAACGCAACAATGCTCTCACAATCTTCTTGTAAACATACAATTCATCTTCATATTTGATAAAATCAAACATTTTGATTTTTCCATCAAATCGAAGATTTCAGCTCCAACAGACTTGTTTTAACCCATAGTCATGATGTGCAACTATTGCAACCAAAATTCGAATGAACCTTAGCATGGCTACAGGCAATAGCTTTCATCAAAGACAACACATTGTCTTTGTTTGTTACCTTTTGCTACTAGCCTTACTTTGTATGTATGAATATTCCCATCCATGTCAACCTTTTATTGTAACCATTTACAACCTATGGGTTTTGTCCCATTAAGAGAGTTGACCAAGGTCCAAATCTTGTTCACATACGTCGAGTTCATCTCGAATTTCATGGCCTCTTGCTATCTCTTTTAAGTCAACACTTGACTTTATTTTTGTACAATTATGTTCATCTTCCTGGATCAGTAATACCTGATTAGTAATCACGGATTCGTGCTTTCTTGAAGGTCAAATAATTCTACTAGATTCATACAGAGCTGACATGTATTCAGGAGTCTCTACTTCCTGATCAAGAGTATGGCCCACATTAGATATAGGATCAAACTCAGATTCATCTACTTGGTTAACTATATCTGTGAACTGTTGAACTCTTTAAAGTTCTATTTTGCTCTCACTGCCCTCTCCTAGAATAAACATTTTCTCTAAGAGGACGATATATCGTGAGACAAAGACTTTCTTCTTAATAGTATTGATATCCAAATATTTATTTTGGATATCCCACAAATATGTATTCATCGGATATATATACTCAAGTTTATCCGATTCAATGTGCTTCAAATAAGCGTCACAGTCTCAAACTTTCATAAGAGAAAAGTTGGAACTATTGCCTTTCCATAGCTCGTACGAAATTCTGTTAACCAGCTTAGATGAGATATGATTTAGTGTGCAGCACACTGCAATCAGTGCATGACTTCAAAATGATTTTGGGAAATTTGCATGGCTCATTTTTAATTGGACTATATCTAGTAGTTTACGATTCCTCCGTTCAGATACACCACAATGTTGCAGTGTATATGGAGGAATTCACTGCAAGAGAATCTCATTTTCTCTTAGATAGTCTAAATTTTATCTTTAAGATATTCTCACTTCGGTCAGATCTTAATATGAGGGTATCTTTACCTATTTGTTTCTCTACTTCTAGCTTAAATCCTTTGAACCTTTCAAGAACTTCATGCTTGAATTTCATCAAGTATACATGATAATTGATGACATTAAAGAAACCTCATTTGACATTAATTGACATGGGTCCATATACATCACTATGTATTATGCCAATATCTATGTATTGTGCCAAATATGCATGTTTTGCACTTGTCAAACGATTCAAAATCAATTGACTCTACGTACGGATCTCTATGTAATTTTGAAATTGCATTTCATCTATATGATCAAGTCTGCAATACCAGATTTGGGTATTGTTCAGATTATCACTTTTATGGCTCTTAACATCTATACTCATTATAGAATGCTTAGTGTTTAGAACATAAATGTTATTTTTGTAGCTTACCATAACTATTAAGATCTTAATCAAGATAAGCAGGAACAACAATTGTTCTTAACTTTAAAATAGTTCATGTTTGAACATGAAATTCGTTTTAATGTTCCAGCTATGGTGGGTACAAAGTAACATTTCTCTAATTCCAATACTAAGCTAAAAGGCAACAACAAGAAGTTTGCTCCTATAGGCAATGCAGCAATCTTTGCTCATCTTCAACGTGTAGGTCAACTTCTCCCTTTCACAGTGGTTTACTTCTATTTATTTCCTCCATATTTATATAAATATGAGATCCATATCTGGTATCAAATACCTAAGAAGCTCATGAAGTAGAGGTAAGCTTTGCAATATTTGTTCCAATGATCTTTTCATTCTATAATGAAACGAATGGTCATTAGACTTGGTATTTGTCCTTCGCTTTGACCGTTTCAGCTATATTGATGCTTTCCCCAAAGCCCTTTTAGACTTCTTCTTAATACCCATAGAGGACTCAATGGCTTGCCCACTTTTCACTTTGATATTGGGTATAACAGTCATAAGCATGTTAAGTAACTCAATGGGTGTGCATTCGAACTTATTCATATCATAATTCATAATTAGTATGAATAACTCTCTGACATAAATTGCAGAGCTAAGTTAATACTTAGTTCGTAGTTCATGACTGAACTTCATTGAGACAATTCTCAACGTCGATCATCTTCAGTGTCTAAGCATCGACTGAAGATTACTCTGTCATTTTGCATCGGTATAGTTTCTTAGAAGTCTCATATCCTTCCACACATGATTATTATCATACAACTCTTTGAAATGAAAAATCATGCATTAGCATCTATACTCTCAAGTTGCTTTTGTGACTCGGTAACATAGTTGCAAGCATCACATATGTGCAGTACTATTGTCATCACTATGTTTATTACAGTAGCCACTTCTTCCTTAATCGAGTCATCAGCAGGTGTCTCTGGAAAGGGCTATTCAAGGACATAACCGATTTTCTCATGCCTGGGGACAATTCTCAAGTTACGGTGCTAATCAAGAAAATTTAATTTGGTTGTTGGCATGTAGTATGCCATTCTAAACAAATGGTTACTCAAGATTCAATATAAATGTAAATGACGAAAAGAAAAGAATAATATAAAAAATGCATCAATTAATTTAACATGAACTTTTATTAAATTAATTATGCTCCCACTATTTAACTAAAATTTATGACCCTCTCACATAAATTTATGGAGTCCATACTTAACTCCCAGTGGGTTGGGATCCCATCTGTTATATTTAGATCTTGAGTGTACTCAACAAGCTTTAATAAAACATTTGGGTAGATATTATTATCAATTGTATCTCCATACAACTCCCAGATCATTAAGCCTACAACAATTTGTCTTCACATATCTTATGTGTTAGCTTAATATGCTTCTAAAATTCATCTCCTTGAGTGTACTCAACAAAAGATAAATATTAATTAAGTCAAACTTGTAGTGTCAAACATATTTCTAATATACCAGCATTGAGTGTACTCAACAAGTTGAGACGATTTGAGACTTTGGTTTTTCACTATAATAATGGAAGGTGATTATAATTATGACTTCATATTTTATTGAGGGGTTTTGCATTCAGAAGTCTCATCGTAACAATCATATATGTTGTATTACACATTTACCATGCAAATAAACATATATATAATAAAATTTGCTTTAACGGGGGACTGGGTTTTTAGGCACCTCTCTTGAAGGATAGTGATGTTCGCAGCCCTACATATGTCGCTGATGAGGCTCGGGAAGATCAAACTCGCATGCCAATCCATCCAAGTTCCCATAGTGTATATTTGATTGTAGATAAGAGTGGCGAGATCTATCTTGTAACCTCGAACCAGATGGTAAACAAACCCTGCTATTTGATCAGTAAATATAGTCCTGCGTGATGTGGGCTCGAAATTGTGCCACATGAATAGCCATAGAATGGCTATGGAAGGTGTGAGCTCAATCTGATGCCACTCAGTAGTTGCAAGGGGCCATGCATTTTCCAGTCCCATGAGTACCTTTGCCACTTCATTCCAGTTGAATTCAGTTGGGATGTGAACCACATTATCCATGGATAGATGATAGTAGTCATGGATGACATCCGGAGAGATCATAATCCACTTCCTCTTACCCATGTTTGATGTATATGTTTCGAACCTGGGGTGTCAATCTCACTGTTGAAGTTTGCAAAGAACTCTTGAAGTAAACTCTCATATACTGGGTGTGGCCGCTCTACTAATTTGTGCCAACCACAAATCTAAACCAGGTTCACCAATACAAAACCTGGGAAATCATAAAGTCGAATAGGTCTTTTAGGAAGCATCTCCCAATTGCGTATGATGTTCTCATATCGGCCTATGGTCTCAGTGTTTAAGAATCTCTAAATGTCCCCTTCGGGCTCTCTAGTTTGCTCTGTTCTTGAAGATGAGCCGACTTTTTCTTTCCCTATCGAAATTCTCTTAGGCGGCATCTTGCAAAAACACGCTAATTTCAATTTAGACCATAAAGTATAATAGATTAGCAAGGAAGCGTGAAATATCAAACACATAGCACGAAAACCCACCAAACTTGCTTCAAGATGCATGCATAATAGAAATATTCATGAAATTAGTGTCAAGATAGCATTAATATTGCAAAAATATGAAAAACCAACAAAACTAGGCCCAATATGCACTTTATGAAATTTTGACCCATGACCAAGTGAGGAGGGCATCATCGAGAAATATCAAAATTTTCCCAGGTGATCTCTGGGCATATGGAAGTATTCAATGTGGTCTACCACATATTCAAATTTTAAATCAATTGAAGGTTGTTTGGTTAGGAAATGTAAGGTGCAAAGTACATGACGTGGAGTGCTGTGAACTAACCAAGTGGTGCCTCTGTGTCGTGGTATTGGGTTTTGGTATGGCCTTCAATTCAATTTCAACGGGATTTCATCAAAATGTACACCCCAATTCAATTCAATTTCAACGGGATTTCATAAAAATTACACCCCAATTCAATTGCAACTCATGCCCATTGCAAGATTTGAATAAATCTATAACTTTTATCACCTAGGCATTTTAACAAACACTTTGTGTGTACTACCTTGAATTCCATCATATGAATGATTTAATAAGTATGATCATCCCATAATGCACAAACACACATATGTCCCATAATCACACATCTACTCAAGCCTTTTCACCACAAAATTGCAAGAGTAAATCGAAAATAACCAAGAACCGAGGCATAATCGAGGGAGAGAGACGGGATTCATACCTTTGAATTGATGATATGGGATAAATGCGTAAGTTTAGTGATGAATGGCTCCAATTGAAGTTGAGGTCTCGGTGTGGAATGGGCGAGTTAGTGTCGTGAATTTGGAGAAATCTCATGTCCTAGAGTTCGTAGATCGAGTGATGGAGGTGAGATTTGTGAAGTGAAGAGTCAAGTTACGGGTTTTTAAAAACTCGTAACTAACTCTACCATGCTGCCGCATGGTGTTATTCCATGTGGTAGGATGGTATAGTACATTGCCTCCCTTGAGTGTTTGGTAAGTGTCTATGCGACTGTCTATGGGCACTTTGTCGGTTCTGTGCAACTGCATAGACAAACGATTTTTTCCCCTTTTCTTCAGAATGATGAATATGCAACGAAAAAAAAATTGAAAATACATTTGACTCCACAAACACGACTTTGATCAAATATGTCCCAAAATGTGGTTTTCAATGGTGAATTGACCCGGCCTCTCACATATCTGAAATTTTTTGAAAGTATTTTAATCAACATGGAATATGTGATGGCCATAGACTTAGTGCCAAAACCAATTTTTGATTTGAAATCACACAATAACCCCAAAATTTTTTTGAAAAACAACTTTGTGCCTCGAAATGCTTGAATTTCACACCAATCATCAAAAATAAATAAATCAATCCCAACTCGTGCTTGATGCATAGGGCTTTGTGTGGGTAGTGTTTATGCTATTTCGATATGCATGGATGATCTGTATGACCTAACTATCGAAAATGTGAAAGTAAAATTAAAAAATTCCTAAGCTAATGCGAAAAACAAAATAAATAAAAAAGATACAGTGGGTTGCTTCCCACCCAACTCTAGTTTATAGTCAACAGCTCGACTTTTCCTCTTTTGCTTCAATTTGGTGTTCCAAGTTGAACGATAGACTTTTGCTTGAGAAGTCATTGCCTCAGTAATGTTTCAGTCTTTGCCCATTAACTCTGAAGGTATCCTTTATTTCATGGCTGACTTCTATGGCTTCATATGGTAAAATATTTGTGATAGTGTGAGGACTCGACCACCTTGACCTTAATTTTTTCGGGAAGAGCTTGAGTCTCGAATTGTGTAATAGAACTTTCTATCCCACTCCAATCACTCGCTTCTGAATGTGTAAGTCATACCACTTTTTGGTGCTATAAAGCTTTGAGTTTTCATATGCTTCCATCCGAATTCATCTAACTCACTAAGTTGTAGTAAATGCTTTTCACCAACGGCTTTCAAATCCTTGTTTATCTGTTTCATAGCCCAATAAGCACATGTTCTATTTCTAGTCGAAGGAGGCACGCTTTTCCAAAAATTAGGCGGTATGGAGACATGCCTATCGGTGTCTTGAATGTTGTTCTATATGCCCACAATGCGTCATCCAGCTTTTTTTACAAGTCATTTTTGGGATAAATTGATTGTAACTTCAACTATTCTCTTTAACTGTCAATTAGAAATTTCAACTTGCCCGCTGGTCTGTGGATGATATGGGATAGCTACACAGTGTTTAATGTCATATTTGCTCAACAACTGCTCAAATTGGCGATTGTAGAAGTATTTGCCCCATCACTGATTATCTTCTGCGGTGTACCATATCTGATAAAGATGTATTTTTTTAAGAACCCAATCACCACCTTTGCGTCCTTTGTTGGCCATGCAACTGCTTCCACATACTTAGACACATAATCGACGACCACCAGGATATATTGATTGGAAAACGATTGGGAAAAAGGTCCCATAAAGTCAATTCTCCAGACATCAAATATCTCAACTTCCAATATATTGTTAAGTGGCATTTCATTTCTCATTGAGATATTCCCAGTGCGTTGACATATATCACAACTCTTGACAATTTCAAAGGCATCTCTGAACAATGTAGGGCAATAAAACCTTGACTGTAAAATCTTTGCAGTAGTCTTTGAAACTCCAAAATGTCTTGCATAGGCAGATGAATGGCAATGTTTAATAATCTCGGGTACTTCATCTTCAGGTATACACCTCTTTACAATTTGATCGACCCCTCGTCTATAGAGAATAGGATCTTCCCAAAAATAGTACTTCAGTTTGGCAAAGAACTTTTTTCTCGGGTGACTTGAGTAATTTGGTGGTGGAATAGACTTACCTAAATAGTTGATAATATTTGCATACCACGATGCTTTTTCTACATTGAATATCTGCTCATCTGTAAAAATCTCATTGATATCCACTAATTCTTCTGGTTTTTCAAATTTCAATCACGATAGGTGATCTGCTACCACATTTTTGCCACACTTTCGTCCGGATTTTGATATCAAATTCTTGCAGCAGTAATGCCCAATGGATCAATTTCGACTTAGCATCCTTCTTGGTCATTAGGTATTTTAGTACGGCGTGATCTGTATGAAGGTGGTGGTTAAGTTGGAGTTCTAGTGTAGGGTCTTGGCTTATAAATGACTTGTGAGATTCAAAGTCATTAATCTGCTTAGCACATTCGTCTGGTCTTTTTTTAATCGTGTCATATGGTGGTGCCTCTATGTAAGCACATGGTTTCTCAAATTCGTTTGCTCTTTTTTGTCCATTTTGACGATTACTGATAAGTTTATTTATATACTTTCATGGCCTAAAGTAGCGATATCTAGTTGTTTTTTTTTTTATGAATAATATTCTAAATTGTTGTATTTTGTGTTAAATAGTAAAACTCAATTATTGAACAAGAAATTGGAAGAAACAAAGGAAAAGTCCTAAAACAAGAGTGAAATCCAGAATATGGGGACCAAGTTGCAACAAGTCAATAGTTGAATTGGACCTTGAATTGAAGATTGAAATGCTAGGGGTTCAATTGGACGCGCTTGGAAGCTAAGAGGGTGAAACTATAGGCAAAAAGGATGAAAATGAGATACTTAGAAATTTGGGGACCAAAACGTGAAAAAAATGGAGAAGACAGCCAAAATTTACACTATATGATAGCATAGTGCACATGGGCATGCGGTTGCATGGTGCTTTATAGAAAAAATATCGACACTTAGCAATTGAACTATACGGCCGCATTATGATGAACTATGCGGTCGCATAATTATAAAAATGAGTCGAATATCAAGTTTTCTTATACGATTGAAACTCAAATTAGAAAGTTTGGGGCAATATTTTTGACATGGATTCAAGCTATATAAATACTAGAACGTCTTCTACACCAAAGGTAGCCTTTTTCATGCAAAAACACAACTTAAAAACATCAAGGTTCTTCGAGAAATATATTGGGAGAAGAGGGTGGATTCATATTTGTGAGAGAATTTAATTGTGGAATTACTAGAAGATTATTGAGCAGAATCTATACCAGGAAATTTGTACAAGGAATGGAAGGAACATTCAAGATATATCAAGAATTCATCGAAGTTATTCAAGAATTCTAGACTTCTCTTCAATTATTTAATTTTCGGGTGATATTTATTAAATTTAAAATGATTTCTTTTAATTTCAATATGCTTGTTTCATATTTTTTTTTAGATTATTAGAATGAGGTGAATCTTTGTTATAAGATTTTTGGTTTTAATAATTGGATTGACTTTAATTTGTTTGAATAATTGGATGTTTATTATAATTTAGCTTGCTTTTTAAATTAATTGGCCATTAATTGATTTTTTTTGTGGATTCTATTGTTATAGAGAGAGATAATAGAATTGTTAGCACTAGTGATAAGTATTGTGAGGTTCGATAGAGAATAGAGGTATATCTATATGTTTTACATGGTTTTTGTAGATTTTCTAGCTTGTTTATTGCTTTCTTGCATGTTAATATTTTTCATAGAGATATAGGAAGGTAACGTGTAATATTGGATTTAATTGCTATCGAGAGAAGCTTTTAATTAAAATATGAACATTGACCAATGAGAATGATTTCAAATTGTCACTTTAAATTGTTGAACTAAAAATGGGTTAACAATGGAGATTCTACATCTTTGTAATACATCTCACAAATTCGATAAACTTTTACTTTGCTTCTGAGTTAGTTGATAAATTAGACGTTAATTTGTTTCAACTCTGAGTCGTTGTTCGATTTAGAGTATTAGTAGCTTTGACTAGATCAAAAACATAGTCCTCATGGACTTGACACTTAATTTGACATTATAATACTTGATCCTAATCTCGAGCACTTATGAGATGTCAAAGGGTCTAGTTTTTGACGTCGTTGTCAGAGACTATTGTTTTTAGCAAGTTTTAGTTATTTTTAGCTTTAATATGAATTTTATTATTTTCTTTAGTTCAGTTTATTATATTAGTAAAACTTTACAGTATTTCTTACTTCCTATTTCAGGACCATGTATATGAAGTTCGAGAACCAGTAATATTGCTCAATTTGACCCGGAGATCGAATAAGTATTCAATCTTCGAAAAAGACAATAGTTGGAAGCATGCAAAAAATAGAAAGAGAAAGACATGACAAACTAAAACCTGAATCAAATAGCCATCGGCGCTAGTCTAGGAGTTGCACAGCCAAATGTAGCTATAGTGAATGAAAACGCAAGGCTCATAGGTGAATATATGGTTCCACTGATTATGGAAAGCCAGTATAGAATAGTATGTCTGGTGTGTGGTCAGGAAAACTTCTACGTAAGGATTGATGTTATCAACATGTTCCAAAATGCGCTAGAATTCTTTGAGAGAGTTACTGAGAATCCTAATGCTCATAAATCACGATTCTTGGACATATGTGCAACAAATATCAGTAAAGTAATCAGACTCAGCTTTTCCCATATACATTGGGAAACTCGACCAAAGAATGGTTAGATTTGTCCATTGTAGAGCATTACTACATGGAACCAATTAAATCAGAAGTTCCTTAGCAAATATTTCCTGCTAAAAAGGATTTCAAAGCTGAGGGATGAGATTACTACTTTCTAACAACTGAACTCAGAATGCTATTCAGAGGCTTTGAAACTATACAAGGATTTACTATGCCAATACCTACAACACGGATTGCAAAAGTGACTTTAGGTGCAATACTTTTACATTGGTTTGAATCTGATTAGAAAGGTTAACGTAGACTCCGTGTGATAGTTCTATCACAAAAAGAATCGTAGATCAAGTCTACCAAATCATACAGGACTTGGCATTCATAGTGTACTTTGGCCTTCTGAAAAGATGAGCAGAAAGAAAGCTATTGGAGTATTCGAAATTGATTCTTTAATAGCAATTTTAGCACAGTTTGCGTCATTAGTATAGAAGGTAGATCATATTAATGCAACCTCGACAGTGGGACAGAAATGCAAACATTGTGGAGAAAACCACACGAGATTGATTATGATGGAGGATCTCCTTTTGATCCGACATTGGAGGATGTCAACTACACTCAGAATTTTCAAAGGCAACAATACAATCCAAATCTTAGCACCTATTACCTAGGCTAGAAAAATCATCCAAGCTTTCAGTAGAGTAATAATTAGGGGGCTCGAATTGCACCACAGCAGACTACACCATTAGGTTTTCAATAAAATGAGAAGAAGTCTTCATTAGAAGATCTTGTGACTAAGTTGGCAAAAATATCTACTCAACACATGCAAACAACAATAAGAACTTATAAGTTTAGGGAGCTACCATAAAAAATTTGAAAAATTAGTTGGGACAACTAGCCAAGGCACTTTCAGAGATATTACTAGGAACACTATCTAGTGACACTGAAATAAATCTTAATGAGCACTGCAAGGCTATAACTAATCGCAGTGGAGTACAGCTGCCTAAGATAAATCTAAGTAAGCCAGTGGGTACACAAGAAAAGGTACTTACCACAGTTGAGGAGCACTTGGAGGAATCTGAGCAAAACAAAGAACAAAAGAAAGCATCAGATGATCCAAAAGTTAAGGTAACTACTTCTGCCAAAGAAATTGTTCAATCGTTTCAATTTCCACATAGGCTACAAAAGCATAAGCTAGACAAGCAGTTCTCGAAGTTCCTTGAAGTATTCAAAAAGTTGGGAATCAATATACCGTTTGTGTATGTACTTGCATAAATGCCCAGTTATGCGAAACTCATGAAAGTGATATTCACAAATAAGAGAAAATTATAGGATTTAGGGACAGTGATGGTGAACGAAAAATTTAGTGACATCTTATAGAATAAGCTGCTACCTAAGCTAAAGGGCTCGGGAATTTTTACTATCTCTTATACTATTTGTAACATGAAATTTGGAAAGGTTCTCTGTGATTTAGGTGCTAGCATTTACCTCATTCTTTACTTTGTTTTTAGGAAACTGAACTTAGGTGAGAGAAAGGCAACATCGATCTTTTTACAGTTGGCAGACAAGTCTATAAAATTTCCAAGGAAAATACTGAAGTCATACTGATGAAGGTTGATAAATTTATCTATCTTGCCGATTTCGTCATTCTAGACATGGTTGGGTAGGATAAGGACGTGCCATTGATATTAGGGAGATTGTTTCATGAAACATGTCTGGCTTTAATAGATGTTCAGAAGGGATAGTTGATGCAGACATTAGAGGGCTTAGTCCATCAATATGCATGTAAAAATCTTAATGGAAGAAAAGTATAAGCTAACATTTGAGAGTTGCCTCATAAATTTCAGAATAGTCTTGCAACGATGTGAAGAAATGAATTTGGTGCTAAACTAGGAGAAATGTCACTTCATTGTGCAATAACAAAAGTACTTGGACACAGAATTTCAACAGATGGTATGGAAATAGATAAAACAAAGATTCAGGTAATAGAGAACTACCTCCACCAACTTCAGTTAAGGTTCTACAGGTAGTTTATTAAAGATTTCTCCAAAATTACCAAGGCTCCTTGCCATTTACTTGAAAATGATAAACCATTCAACTTTTCTGAATAGTGTTTGACATCTTTTAACACTCTAAAAGAAAAGTTAATTTCACTATCGATTATTATTGCACCAAACTGAAAACTGCTATTCGAGTTGATGTGCGACACTAGTGATCATGCAGTAGGGACAATACCTAGTCAAAGAAAGAATAAAATTCTCTAAATAATCTACCATGTAAGCAAGACTTTTATAGAGGCACAACTGAATTATGCAACCATAGAAAAGGAGCTGCTAGCCATTGTGTTTGCCTTCGATAAGTTCAGATGATATCTCATGGGATAGAAGATAATTGTCTACACAGATCATGCAGTCTTGAAATATCTGATGCCTAAGAAGGATAGAAACTTAGGTTGATTCAGTGGATACTTATCCTTTAAGAGTTTGATTTGGAGATCCGAGACAAAAAGGAAAGCGAAAATGTAGATACTTCTCCTTCAAGCATTGTCAATTTTCAGTTATTCGAGGCATTTTGGGTCTTCTAAAACAGGAGCAAAAGTTATACATTCAAGAATTTATTGGCCTTCGTTATTTAACGATACTCATGAATAAATGATATACTGTGATCAATGCTAATGTACAGTGATGATCTCCAAAAAGAATGAGATACATTTGAATTAGATTCTAGAAGTGGAGGTCTTCAATGTTTGGGGTAAATTTTATGGGACTATTTCCATCCTACAATAATCAGTACATGTTGGTGGCAATTGACTATGTATCGAAATAGGTAAAATTCGTAGTAGCACTGACTTATGATGTGCGAATGGCTATTAATTTTTTAAAGAAGAACTTATTCTCGTGCTTTGGTACCCCTAGAACTATTGTTAATGATGGAAGTAAATACTTTTGCAATAGGCTTTTGGAGTTGGTGTTAGAAAAATATGGGATGAAACATTAGAGAGCCACACTGTATCATCCCCAAACAAGTGGCAATATCAATGTGTCTCATACAGGAAACTAAAAAGAATACTCGAGATAACGGCGAATAGCTGAAGAACTGATTGGTCTCGAAAGCTTGATGATGCAATGTGAACATATAGGACTATTTACAAAACACCAATAGACATGTCATCATATTGCCTTGTATTTGGAATATCTTGTCTACTTCTAGTGGAGTTGAAGCATAGAGCATATTGGCCAATAAAGTAGCTGAACATGGAAATGATAGTAGCAAGAGAAAAGAGGATGCCACAGCTGAATGAATTGGATAAATTTTGGATGGAGGCCTATGAGAATACGAAGCTTATATGGAGAGGACAAGGAAACTGCATGATAAATACATCTAGAGACGCGAGTTCACTCTAGGTCAAAAAGTGTTGTTGTTCAATTCTAGGTTGGAACTTTTTTTCGAAAAATTGAGCTCTAGATCGTCTAGTCCATTTACAGCTGTTCAAGTCTTTTTACATAGAGCAATTGAGATGACTCCTGAAACAAAGTGAACCTTCAAAATAAATGGGAAGTGTTTGAAAGCATATTTGTACAACGATTTTGATAAAGAAAATTCACTTACCCAACTCCACAACCCGAAATAATCAAGTTGCAAGTCTAACTAAAGATAAAAAATTTAGTGCTTATCGAGAGGCAACCCAATTTTCTAATCATTTTATTTATTTTACTACTTGTACTACATTGCATAGATTTATCACATTTCAATTCAATTTGGGAGTCATCACATCTACACTCAACTTAGGTAAGAGACTAATCTATTGGAGCCATAAATAGTAGAAAAATCATTTTTGGCACATACTTCAAGGTTCCATGGATATTTTTCACTAGCTTTCGACTCTTATAATCATTTTTTTTACCTTGGCAGGTGCTCTGAAGCACCTTAGTATTTTGATGACTGAATTGCATTGTTCGACAAGCTACTTCAAAACTATCAAACATAGCATTAGGGGAGTGCCATTTTCTTATCTTTCCCCATCCCTTTATGTGCTTACTTATACTTTATGACATTGAGAACATTATTAGTTTTAAGTTTGAAGATGAAAAAAAAAACCTCGAGTCTCTGTTTTTCATATGTTTGTGTATTTTATTGTGTTTTTTTAAATATTGTTTTGGTATACAAAAAAAAAATCCATTTTTTTTAAGAATTTCAAAAATATTTTTGTTTATTGGATTGTGTGCTTGTATGGATTACATAGCCTGACAAGCAAGACCGATTTAATTTGAGATTTGGTGTTAATTTATGAGTTGTGGATATGTTACATGCGTAAATTTATTGATGCTTAGCCTTGCAAAGTTTGATATTATACATGTATAAGAGTTGTGTTTTACATCATGATGCAATAAGTTGAATCATATGCTGGATAGGTTGAAAGATTGAACATAGATACCATACCAAATTATCTTAAATTAATTGTTCTAAGACTAACTTCATTATATTTGAGGATGATTTTTTTATCGTTATAGGAAATACGGATGTGAATGTGGATTCCTTGTGTAAAAAAGTTATGTGTGGATTATCTTAGACTATCATGATAAAATTGGATGAAAGTTTTAAGATGGATGTCAGTTTGCTTGAATAGATGTTTGATAAGGGGCATTGCATTAATCAAAGCACGTGCACTCACACAATATTTAATAAGTTCTCTTCGTGGCCTTTTTGACTTGAGAAATTAAGCTTGTAAGCGTATTTAAAATCTGGTGCTCTAAGATCATCTAATTTGGGAGTCATTGACCTAAAACTTGCTAAATCTGTCATCTCAAAAGCTTAAGAGAATGCAAAAAGAAAATTACTTTCAAAAATCAAAAAAAGCAAGTACATAAAAAAAAGCAAAAGCACTAAATGTCTTGTCTAAGTCCCAAACACTTGTTTGAGTGAATTTGACTTGTGATGAAAGATAATTAACCTACTTGAGTCTTGGAGGATGAAACAATCAAATAATTGGAGAATCATTGTTAACTGATGTGTTGACTTCCAACTAGTGACATTCGTTTTAACTAGAGAGGGTGAGAATAGTAATGAAAAACTAAACCTTAGACTATCACATTAGGAAACGAGTGAAAAGAATAAAATTATGAAAAATGAAGGATATATTTCATTACAGAGGGTTGGTAACTGAAAGAACTTATGTATTCATGGTTAATTACTTAATTCCTCACACACACACCAATTTTTCATTGAAAGAGTGAATATTGGTTTGGTATGTGTCTTTGAAGCATGTTTGTTGAATTAACACTAAAATATTGAATCTTGAGGTAAGAAGTTAGACTATCCAACTGAATATTTTTGAATGCTTGTGTATTTTTTATTATTTAGATTACATTTTTGTTTGAGGACAAACAAATATTCAAGTTTGAGGTAGTTTGATAAGTGTATTTTATAAAACTTATTCATGGCCTAAAATAGCGATATTTATTTGTTCTTTTGATGAAACATATTCTAAATTGTTGTACTTTATGTTAAATAGGTAAAACTCAATCGTTGAACAAGAAATTCGAAGAAACAAAGGAAAAGTTCTCAAAAGAGTGAAATTTTAAAGAATGGGACCAAGTTGCAACAAGCTAATAGTTGAATTGAAGATTGAAGATGTTAGGGGTTCAATTGGACGCAACTTGGAAGCTAAGAGGATGAAACTATAGGCAAAAAGGAGGAAAAAGATGATGCATAGACCAAAACGTGAGGAAGCCAATATCTTCACTATGCGGTCGCATAGTGCATGTGGGCATGCTATTGCATGGTGCTCGGCAGAAAAAACATTGAAGCTCAACAATTGAATTATGCGGCTGCATTATGATGAACTATATGGTTACATAGTTTCCTTATACAATTAGAACTCAACTTGGAAAGATTTTGAGCGATATCTTTGACCTAGATTTGAGCCATATAAATTCCAGAATATCTTTTACACCAAAGTGAGACTCTTATGTGCAAAAACACAACTCTAGAACATCAAGATTCTTGGAGAAATATATTAGAAAAAGAGAGTGAATTCATATTTATGAGAGAAATAAATTGTGGAATTATAATAAGATTATCGAGTAGAATTCATATCAAGAAATTTGCACAAGGATTGGAAAGAAAATTCAAGATGTATCAAGAATTCATCAAAGTCATTCATAAAATTCAAGACTTCTCTTCAATTATTTAATTTTCAGGAGATGTTTATTAAACTTAGAATGATTTCTTATAATTTCAATATGTTCGACTAGATTTTTTACATTGCTAGAATGAAATGAACAATTGTTATGAGATTTTTGGTTTGAATAATTGGATTTAGTTTAACTTGTTTGAATGATTGGATGTTTATTATGGTTTACTTTACTTTTCAACTAATTTTCCATTAATTGACTTGTTTTTAAATTCCATTGTCATCGAGAGAGATAATAGAATCGTTAGCACGTAATGTAAGCATTGTGAGGTTCGATATAGAGTATAAATATTCCCTGTATGCTTCACATGGTTTCTATAGATGCTTTAACTCGTTTAATGCTTTCTTGCATGGCAGTATCTTTCATAGAGATATAGGAAGGTCACATGTAGGATTAAATTCATTTGCTATTGAGAGAAGCTTTTAATTAAAATAGGAACATTGACCAGCAAAAATGACTTCAAATTGTCACTTTAATCGTTGAACTAAAAATTGATTAACAAGGGGGACTCTGTATCTCAGCAATACATCTCACATACTCGATAATCTTTTACTTTTCTTTTTAAGTTTGTTGATAAATTAGACATTGATTTGTTACAACTCTATATTGTTATTTGATTAGGAGTATTAATATATTCAACTCGATCAAATACATAATACTCGTGGGTTTGACACTTAATTCATCATTATATTACTTGATCATGATTTTGTGTACTTGCAAGTTTTCAAAGGGTCAATTACTTCTATCATACCTGAAAGATAAAGGAAAAATAATTGTCGATATGATCATATGGGAATTAATGCTAATCTATAATTGTGAATGGGATGAGATGGCATTCAGCATAAATGTGACGTTATTATGAAGACCCTGAGCATAAAATATTGAAAAATATAAGTTAGCCAATAATTAAGCATGCCTAAGTACTAAATGTGAATTCATTACATGCAATGCTAGAAGATAGAATAACGGGTTGCCTACCATTAAATGTTTAATTTATAGTTTTGGGCTTGACTTTAGGTAATAATGTTTCCCAACACTTTAAATAGGGTTTTGAAGGTCTTGCTTAATTTGTATAGATTGATTTTGCACATATTATAGATGTCCTCCAGAATTTGACTTTGCACTTCTCAAAATACTATGACTTGCCTTCACAACTTTATTCGAACTCAAGATGAATGCTTTGATCTCGTCAGTGCCCTTAATCACAAAATTAATTTTCAAAATAATAATGAAGTTGAAGACTTGCAAGTTAATTCCAAATTCATTAAATGTTTCTCGATCATTTTGCTTCGTTCGGATTACGTAATCATTCTTAAAAAGTTTTGTTATGAAGTGGTATGATTGTTCAAAACCAACAATAAAAAAAAAAATGAGTTAGGCCATGCAGCCGCATGGAACCCTACCGAGGCCAAATGGTCTCCGTAGGATTGTACCATGCGGCCGCATGGTACAGAAAAGTCGACCGTTGGGTCGTTTTTTGTTGGTTTTTTTGTGGCTTTTCATCCATAAGGTGCACCACTTCGTGAAGCTATTCTACTTGGCTATAAATAGGTGATCTTGGGTCATTGAAAAGAGGTTGAAAAAACACATATATATATATTGATACTTCTTGAGATCAAATCCAAAAGAAAATACCCTCTCATATTCATCTTTTTCTTTGTGTTCTTAAGTTTTAGAGATTCAAACAAGTGTTTAGTGTTTGAATCTCTATTAAGGCTTGATTAATCCTTCAAACCTTTTGCCGGATCACCCTTTAAACACCAAAATAGTGGGGGCAAAATTCGTTTGAGGACAACAATCAAAGATTGTGTTTGAGCCTTCAATTTCCTCATATATACTTTGCTATTTCTTCATCTCCTATACTTCTTTCGATTTTTTTTTGTTTGTAATTCATTCTCATAATATCTTTGGTGGAGTAACATTATTTCCAAAATTCTCAAACGAATTTTGTGATGGAGAACGAAACTACAATGGCGACCATCAAATTGATGAATCAAGATTTGGTTCGATTGGATCGGTTCGATGGCACAAATTTCACAAGGTGGCAAGACAAACTGAAGTTTCTTCTCACCGCATTGAAGATCTTCTATATCTTAGACCTAGAATTGACGTCATTACCGGAACCCACCAATGGAGAAACCGAAGCAGTTAGAGCAGAAAGGCAAAAACGACAAGAAGATGAACTCATATGTCGGGGTCACATACTCAATGCTCTTTCAGATTGTTTATATGATTTGTACACCAACACTTCTTCGGCAAAGGAGATATGGCAGGATTTAGAAAGCAAATACAAAGCAGAGGAAAAAGGTACAAAGAAATTTTTAATTTCAAAATATTTTGATTTTAAGTTTTTGGAAAATATTCCCCTACTTCCCCAAATACATGAGTTGCAAGTCCTTGTCAACAAATTAAAGGAGGTAAAGATTGAAATCCCAGAGACCTTTCAAGTGGGGGCTATAATAGCAAAACTCCCGGGAACTTGGAAAGGATACCGGAAGAAAATTATGCATAGTTCCGAAGATTACTCTTTGGAACAATTGCAAAAGCACCTAAGGATTGAAGAAGAATCCAGGTTACGCGATAGAAGTGAAAACTCTTCGGAAGGAACTTCTAAAGCAAATGCTATAGAGAAATCTGAACCACCTGGAAAAACCAACAAAAGGAAGCCTTCAAGAAACTTTAACAAGTTTAAGAAGAAGAACAAAGGAGGTTGCTTTGTGTGTGGAAAGTCTGGTCACTATGCAAAAGACTGTAGACACCGGAAAAGAAACAACTCCGAAGGTAAAATCAACTCCATTCAAGAAGAAAAGATTGTGGCCACCGTGAGCGAGATAAATGCAATTTAGGGAAAGGTTCCCGGGTGGTGGTATGATACTTGTGCTACGGTGCATGTATCATATGATAAATCTTTATTCAAGACCTATCATGAAATGGATGGAGACCAAGAGATTCAAATGGGCAACGAAGTTCGATCCAAAGTCATTGGTAAAGGAAATGTAGATTTAATCTTCACTTCCGGGAAAAACGTTACCCTCACTAATGTATTACATGTTCCGGATATGAATCGGAACTTAGTTAGTGGAAATCTCTTAGGAAAATCGGGTATCAAAAGTGTGTATGAATCCGGTAAACTTGTATTATCCCTTAAAGGGAATTTTGTTGGAAAAGGCTATTCTTGTGAAGGAATGGTCAAACTTTGTACTGTTGACAATAAAATAAATAAAGTTGATCTTGCTTATGTTGTGGATTTATTTTCATTATGGCATGCTAGGTTAGGACATATTGGTAAAAGTACCATGAAACGAATGAAAAAGTGTGACTTAATTTCATATGATGAAAATAATGAATATAGATGCAAAACTTGTGTAGAATCTAAGATGATTAAAAAACCATATCAAAGTGTAAAAAGGACCTCTAGTATTTTGGAACTAATTCATACGGATATATGTGAATTAAACGGCATGTTAACTAGAGGTGGAAATAGGTATTTTATTACCTTTATCGATGACTTTTCTAGATATACATATGTGTATTTAATGAAACATAAACATGAAGCATTTAACATGTTTAAGATTTATAAGAATGAAGTTGAAAATCATCTAGAAAATAAAATAAAAACCTTAAGAAGTGATAGAGGTGGTGAATACTTTTCTAGTGATTTTAATTTATTTTGTGAACAACATGGCATAATTCATCAATTTTCTGCACCTAGGACTCCCGAACAAAATGGTTTGGCCGAAAGAAAGAATAGAACATTAGTAGAAATGATTAATGCTATGCTTATATTTGCTAAGTTACCTTTTAACTTATGGGGTGAAGCTTTATTAAGTGCATGTAGGATACTTAATAGGATTCCTTCAAAACATACTAGGGTTTCTCCTTATCAATTATGGAAAGGAAGAAAACCAAACATTGGATACTTCAAAGTGTGGGGGTGTTTGCTTATTGCAAGAACACGAACCCTAATAGAAACAAATTAGGTCAAAGAGGCATTAAATGTGCTTTTGTTGGATATGCTAACAATAGCAAATCTTATAGATTGTTAAATTTGGAGACCAATGTGATTATTGAATCAAGTGATGTAGAGTTCTTTGAAGATTCGTTAACCTCGAATAACAAATTAAGGGAAAATCTTGAAAATATCCCAAGCTCAAGTGGAACACGGGATGAAATATCTTCTAAAGATATTAATGAATCTAATGAACCACGAAGAAGCAAAAGAACTCGAGTTAAGAAGTCTTTAGGACTGGATGAAATTGACTCTCAACTTATCTCCTTTAACTTAGTAGAAGGAAATGAGTTGAATGTTGTAAGAACAATACCTTTTGTTCTACAAGTGGAAACCGATCCTAAAACTTATAAAGAAGCTATGGCTTCTCGAGATAGCATGCTTTGGAAAGATGCAATCAAGGATGAAATGGATTCAATAATGTCAAATAAAACTTGGGAACTTGTCGATCTACCACCCGGATCCAAACCTATTGGTTGTAAATGGGTATTTAGGAGAAAATACAATGTTGATGGTTCTCTAAATACTTTCAAAGCTAGACTTGTAGCCAAAGCGTTATATGGGCTAAAGCAAGTACCTAAGAAGTGGCATGAGAAATTTGACTTAGCAATTATTTCATATGGATTTAAACATAATAGTGTAGATAGATGTTTGTATTCTAAAGTGCGTGATGATTACATGATATTTATATGCTTATATGTTGATGACATGTTGATTATAAGTAATCACATGGATGGGATAAAAGAACTGAAGAGGTTTCTATCTTCCACATTTAAGATGAAGGATCTTGGACAAATTGATACTATTTTTGGTATCAAAGTCTCAAAGACTAGTGGGGGTTATTACCTTAGTCAATCACATTATATTGAGAATGTGATAAATAAGTTCAAACATTTGAACATAAAAGAGTATAATACCCCTATTGATCCAAGCTCAAAACTTGTAAAAAATGATGGAGAAATTGTTCAATTAGATTATGCAAGTGCTATTGGAAGTCTTATGTATGCAGTTCAATGCACAAGACCAGATATAGCCTATGCAATAAGTAAACTTAGTAGGTTTACTAGCAATCCAAGTAATGAACATTGGAAAGCAATTGGGAAAGTTCTCGGATACTTAAAGAAAACTAAGAACTTAGGTATACAATATACTAAATTTTCAGCAATATTAGAAGGATTTACTGATGCTAGTTGGATATCTAGCACGAATGAAAGTAAATCAACTACGGGTTGAGTGTTTACTCTAGGAGGAGGTGCAGTTTCTTGGAAGTCGAAGAAACAAACATGCATAATACATTCAACTATGGAATCTACAGGAAAGGAGGCTGAATGGCTTAAAGACTTATTCTATGAGATACCTTTGGGATCAAAGAATATTTCTTCAATACCAATAATGTGTGATAGTCAAGCCACTTTAGCTAAAGCATACAATGATGTATATAACGGGAAGTCTAGACATATGAGTCTTAGACACAACTACATAAGGAAGTTAATCAAAGATGGAACAATTTCCCTAAATTATGTAAGGTCGAATGAAAATTTGGCGGATCCTCTAACTAAACCTCTAAATAGAGATTTAGTGGCATCTACTTCAAGTAGGATGGGATTGAAACTCCTTAACTGAAATATCCACCAATGATGGCAACCCTACCTGTCGTTACTCAAAAGGTTTTACACGGGTTCAAAGGGTAACAACAAGTCATTCGATATGTGGATAGTTACAGCATTATTATAATCCGCAATAATCCTATCCTAGATTAATATAATGTTGGTTGTTACTGAAACGAGGGTTGAGCTATAAGCTCTTAATAGAGTTCAGTGTAAAACCGCAAGTACTTCTAAAAGTAACAAAGGTACTGGAAGAACTTTACCTAAATAAACTTCAAGGTGGTGCCGCTTTAATAGAGAGTTGGAGTTCTCTCTTAAAAGTTTATTGAAAAGGATAAGCGCAAGGCCATAAAAGCGCTAAGCGAGAAACGAGGAACTTGAGAACACGTGATATTCGTGTGTGTGTTCTTACCGGTATTGTCACATGAAATACTTGGTTCAAAGCTTCACGCTACCTTGAATTTCGATTTTACTTTGTTTGAATTACACTATGGTTAGATTCAAATCGAAAGATATCTAATCCTTACGCATGAGTATCGTATAATTTGAATATGAGAACTTGTTAATTTTGAACAAGTGGGGGATTGTTATGAAGTGGTATGATTGTTCAAAACCAACAATAAAAAAAAATGAGTCTGCATGGCCTAAAGCCATGCGGCTGCATGGAACCCTACCGAGACCAAATGGTCTCGGTAGGATTGTACCATGCGGCCGCATGGTACAGAAAAGTCGACCGTTGGGTCGTTTTTTGTTAGTTTTTTTGTGGCTTTTCATCCATAAGGTGCACCACTTCGTGAAGCTATACTACTTGGCTATAAATAGGTGATCTTGGGTCATTGAAAAGAGGCTGAAAAAACACATATATATATTGATACTTCTTGAGATCAAATCCAAAAGAAAATACCCTCTCATATTCATCTTTTTCTTTGTGTTCTTAAGTTTTAGAGATTCAAACAAGTGTTTAGTGTTTGAATCTCTATAAGGCTTGATTAATCCTTCAAACCTTTTGCCGGATCACCCTTTAAACACCAAAATAGTGGGAGCGAAATTCGTTTGAGGACAACAATCAAAGATTGTGTTTGAACCTTCAATTTCCTCATATATACTTTGCTATTTCTTCATCTCCTATACTTCTTTCGATTTTTTTTGTTTGTAATTCGTTCTCATAATATCTTTGGTGGAGTAACATTATTTCCAAAAAGCTTTTCTTCAGTTCTTGGTGTTTTCTTGGGTTGAATAACTAGATTGTTATCCGAATTCTTAGACAATTACACAAGGAAGAGTTTATGGGAAGTCTCATTTTCTTGTTTCGGGGTTAGTGAATTTCTACTATTATGATTTTTTACTAGTAAAAATTTGGGTACTGCGCACATCCCAGATTGTATGGTTGCAAGTATGGATAGTACAGTGAGCATGGATCAACTGAACTTGTATGGACTCAAATTATTTAAAACTTTTTATGATGAAGACATATCCCATAATCATGTATTGGTCATCATTTTTTAAATATGGACCATTCTGGAGATATTTTCTCCACTTCATCTAGAGTGGTCAACAACAAACAATTCTCAATATAATGCATAGCACAATAGTTTTAACCCGTCAAACTCATCTGGGTCATATTCACATCCTATACTATACTTGGAAGCTCGGTAAAATTGATTTCCATGATTCTCTCAAGAGCATGTCATCCTCATCAACGACCATGGAAGAAATAGTCTCAGTAGAAAGTCATTCTCATCAATGTCGGTGATATTGGATGGCATTAATAATTGTTTATGATGACCAACAAGGTGAATGCTACTCAATAGGTGTTCTACATTCATGTCGGGTTGTCGACCACTATGAGGCCCTCTACGTCCGTGCTAGGCCGTCGACCATCATGAGACCCTCTATGTCAGTGCCCGACCGTCGACCCCCATCAACACTCTACATCTATGCTAGACCGTCGACCCCTGTGAGCCCTCTACATCTATGCCTGACCATCGACCCTATGAGCACTCTACGTTAATGCCCAACCGTCGATCCCCTGAGCACTCTACATCTACATTGGGCCGTTGACCCCCAAGAGAACTCTAAGTCCATACTGAGCTCTCGACCCTATGAACACTCTAGGTCTATGTCGGGCCGTCGACCCCTATTAGCACTCTACGTCCATGTCAGGCAGTGGACCCCCATGAGCACTCTATGTCTTTGTCCAGCCATCTATCCTCATGAGCACTCTATGTCTATGCTGGACCGTTGACCCCATGAAACCATCTACAACTACGGGGTCGACCCAAAACTTAGCCATAAAATCATCAATGAATTGGATGGGGATTGCATAACAGCTTTCACGGACACAATCAACCATTGGATAGTTGGAGGCTCCTTGCTTAGAACGTGGGGGTAGTGGAAGAGGCTACGTGGGACAAATGGCACCATAACCACCCATCATTCACATAGCTTTAGTCCCCTATAAATATACCAAAGGTAAAATAGGTATCTCGCTCAGAAGAACTTTGACTATTTGAATACCTTCTTTGCTTTTCCTCACTCAATACTAATTCTCACGCCGAAAGTAAAACGGGGTTGAAAGTCCCGCCTTCATTTTTCAGGTACCATTTGTTCATCGGAATAGTAGGAACACTTTGTGTCGCTAGGAGGAATGGAGGTGTTGTGTCACCAGTACTTCCTTGGCGCCGCCTGTGGAAAATCTCCACTGAGCAGAAAAGCTATGGCAAGAAGATGAACAAAAAGTGAGATGCGCTTGAGGGAGAATACGGCGGAGATGGAGTCGGAGTCTGTTGCAAGGGGTCTCAATCCACCACCACCACCACCGTATGTAATGCAAAGCTAATTTAGCGCTTTGGAGGCTCAGTTGATAGCGATGATGACCCTCTTGCACGATCAAGCACAGAGAGCCATGCTCCCACCGTCGAACTCAGTGGAGGCAGCATAGCCATCCCAATGGTACCTGTAGAAGCCTCACCAGTCATCTAACTAGTGATGGTAGACTCGAGGTCTCCAATGATAATAGTTCTGCAGCCCTCACTGCCCATGGTAGACCTAGAGCGGAGGATAGAGGAAATCATAACCTAGAAGATAGGTGATGCACTACCTAGGAGAAAGGATAAATGCAGGCAAATGGTTTTAGAGGAAGTCCCCTTTGCTCTCAAAATCATGGCAGTCTCTCTACCTAAGGGCTTCAAGCAGCCAATGATAGAAGCATACAACGGAATCACGAATCCACTTGACCACATATGCACCTTCATCAACACTTAACGTAGTGGTTTGCCGGTTCTTCTCACTGAATGTCAGGAGAACAATCGGCGACTGGATAGCAACATTGCCCCCCAGTCTATTAGAACATTCGATAAACTCCCTAAAAGTTTTGTGGCCTACTTCCTAAGCAGCAAAGGAAAAGAAAGATTGCCATTGGGTTAATACAGGTCGTCCAAGAAAAGGATAAATATTTACAAGATTACTTGGCCAGATTTAGCCAGTGAAGCGTGGAATAAAGGACCTCCAGATATCAACGGTATTAACCACACTAATGAACAGGACACGAAACAGAACCTTCAAGATGTTACTGTCCAAGAATTCCTCAGAGCCGATGCATGACCTCCGCAAGAAGGGAGACAAATATGGTGATGCTAAGGAAGCAGAGAAGGTCACAAAAAAATCTTAGATAAGGATGGGAGATAGGGAGTCACAAGTAAAAGGCAGATGACTAGTCAAGACTTACAGACAAAAACAAACCGATGAATGAGCTCATAAGAAGGCCACCTAGATCAATCAGTCAGGCAAAGGTGCAAGAAAGTCAAGGTCTTCACTCCTTTAAATGCCCCGTGCGCAAAGCAGTTAATGGAGATACACGACATGAAGGAGCTCAAATGGCCGAAATCAATGATGATGTCGACAACAAAAGGAACCAAGGCAAGCATTGTCATTTTCATAAGGATCGCGGGCATGACACTAAAGAATACATGGAGCTAAATGAGGAGATTGAGCACCTTCTAAGACAAGGCTCTTAATCAAATATGTAAAAGACAACCGAGCTAAACAAAAATAGAAGATCGTTTTCCAACCAGAGCCAAAGTGATAAACATGATCATAGGGGGATAGCAGTTGGCGGAGACATAAACTCAGTAAAAAAGAGCTACGTACGCTCCGTCGAAATCTACTTTATCCAAAAGAAGACAAGGTTTAATTAGAACATCACTTTTGGCAAGGAAGACCTAATCGGCATAGCACACCCCCACGATGATGCCTTGATGGTGGTGGGAGACATAACAGACTTTGATGTTAAGAGGGTTCTAGTCGACAGAGAGAGTGCGACAAATGTTCTCGCTTGGGATGCTTTTCTGGGCCCGAAGAGCTCCCCTGAGAAGTTGAAAATTGTGACAACCCCTATAGGGCTTTGAAAGGGCGACAGTGATACTGGAGGGAACTGTGGAGCTTCTAGTCATGCTAGGTAAATATCCGATAACCGTAGTGATTATGACGAATTTTCCTAGTTGTCAAGACCCCCATGGCCTACAATGCCATCAATGGTGGACCATTGCTGAACGCTACTGGGGCCATTCTATCGACCTACCATCAGGTCATGAAATTCCCAACTAGCAGAAGGGTCAGATATGTACGAGGGATCAACAGGCATTAATGAGATACTATGTCGACGGCATACAAGCCAAAGGTTTACGATCAGTCATGATGTTGGATGTTGAGCCTTAAAGGGGCTAGGCAAAGAGCCTTTGAAGCCAAAAAATGGCTAAAGCCCTTAAACGCTAGACCGTACTCTCAACGTTCGATACAGCCCAAAGGTCTAGGTAGATAACCTTCAAAGCCAAAAAATTGGCTACAGCCCAAAGGTCTAGGAGGATAGCCTTCAAAGCCAAAAAATTGGCTAAGGCCATTAATCGTTAGACCATACGTACGACGGTGTACATAGCCCAAAGGGCTAGGTGGAGAGCCTTCGAAGCCAAAAAGTTAGTTAAGCCCTTAATTGCTAGACTATACGCCCAATATTCGACATAGCCTAATGGCCTAGGTGGAGAGTCTTCAAAACCAAAAAATTGGCTAAAGCCCTTAACTGCTAGACCATACGCCCGACAATCGACATAGCCCAATGTGCTAGGCGGAGAGCCTTCGAATCCAAAAAATTAGCTAAGGTCCTTAGCCGTTAGACCATATGTACGACAGTCGACATAGCCAAAGGGGCTAGACAGAGATCCTTTGAAGCCAAAAAATTGGCTAAGGCCCTAACTGTTAGACTATACGTACAACAGTAGACATAGCCTAAGGGGCTAGGCGAAGAGCCTTTGAAGCTATCAATAAGTCGAGTACAAAGCCAGTAGTGCTTTATAGTCCCAATGGAGAGCCCTCGAAACACAAGATTGGCTAAGGCCATAAACCACTGGACTCCGCGCTTTACATTCATTAAAAATTGAGATGAAAAATGGATGAAACGGAGTCAAAAAACCACCATCTATGATGTCTTTATACACGACAATCTCGCGATGGTCAGACTCAAGGAGTCTTTCTAATGCGAACCCCGTAGTAACGTTGACTACGAAACCCACAATGAGATTGACGAACCCAAGAAAGCCAAATTAATCCAAGAGTTTAGGATTAACCCAAAAGAAAGTCGAACCAAAAAACCCAACAAGAACGACGCTTGAAAGACCCATTGATCACGCAATCCAAGAATTAAATCCGGTTGTTTGAACGCCACAAGTTATCACTTGATAAGTTCGAAATTGTTCAATGAAGAACGATGAAGAGAAGACAATACGCCTCACTTTAATTCAATATCAATAATGTCAAAGGTTTTTAACAATTGAATGGAAACTCCTATTTATACTAAACCTAAAAACTAGGTAAAAGTCGTGTAAAAGTCGATCATAATCCTCAAAATATGGAAAAGAATCAAAATCTAACAAAATATGGAAAATTGCCAAAATTAAAAAATTCGTCAAATTTTTGGCTTGTGCGACCGCATGGTGTATTTCCGTACGGTCGCATGGTTCAACAAAAATCCCAATTTGAGTTTCGGTATGCCACCATGTGGCCGCATGGTGTTTTGCCTGTGCGGTCACACAGGCTTGTTTTTAGCCTCCAGTTTCATCGCTTGATTATAAATTGATCCATGTTTATTCGACCTTTGACCCGAACATAAAAGTTGCTCCATTTTGAGCCCCGAACATGGTTCCATCAATGGTTTCTTGAACAAGGAATCCCATTGCTTGTTTCACTTGCTTTGTCCTTGATCGCGTCATTGGTCCTCCATCGATTATCAATGGATCTCTCTCGCACTCGCCTTCCTCCGGCTCGACTCCTGGATCATATCATCCCCTCCCTCTTCAAAAGGATTCGTCCTCGAATCTGAACCTGCATCAAACAGAGAGAGATCGATACATTAAAAGTAGTCGAAACATTGTACTCACTTGGAAGGTCCAACTTGTAAGCATTGTCGTTTATCTTTTCAATCACTTGAAATGGACCATCGCCCCTCGATTACAACTTGGACTTCCTTTGCTCTGAAAATCGCTCCTTCCTAAGGTGTACCCAAACCCAATCTCCTAGCTCGAATGTCACGTGCTTCCTACCTTTGTTCGCCTGTGACGTAACCAACTTACTTTTGTTTTCAATTTGCGTTTTTACCTTTTCATAGAGTGACTTAATCAATTCCGCCTTCTTTTTGCCATCTAAACTACCACGTTCATTCACAGGTAAAGGAATTAAATCCAAAGAAGTTAGTGGATTAAAACCATATACAATTTCAAATGAAGAATATGACGTAGTAGAGTGAACAGCTCGATTGTATGCAAATTCAACAAATGGTAGACACTCCTCCCAACTCTTTAAATTTTTATTGATTACTGTGCGTAACAATTGTGTCATAGTCCTATTCACTACCTCGGTTTGCCCATCCGTTTGTGGGTGACAAGTTGTGGAAAATAGTAACTTAGTGCCTAACTTACCCCACAAAACTCTCCAAAAGTGACTCAAAAATTTGACATCCCGATCCGACACTATGCTTCTAGGAACCCCATGTAAACGCACAATCTCTTTAAAGAATAAGTCAGCAATGTTCGTGGCATCGTCAGTTTTGTGACATGGTATAAAATGTGCCATTTGCTAAACCCATCTACAACCACAAAAATAGAATCCCGACCTCTCTTAGTCCTAGGTAAACCCAAAACAAAGTCCATTGAGATATCAACCTAAGGCTCACTAGGTGTAGGTAAAGGTGTGTACAAACCTTATGGTAAAACCTTAGATTTAGCCTTTTTACAACCTATGCATCGACTACAAATTCGTTCAACATTACTTTTCATCTTAGGCCAATAAAAATGCTCCTTCAATACATCTAAAGCCTTTTGAACCCCAAAGTGTCCCATCAATCCACCACTATGTGCCTCCTTTACTAACAACTCCCGAATAGAACAATTAGAAATATATAACCTATTTTCTCGAAATAAATACCCCTCATGTCTAAAGAACCTATCAACCACCCCTTTTATGCATGACAAATAAATATCTGAAAATTTAACGTCTTTTTCATACAATTCCTTAATATGCTCAAACCCAAGTAACTTAAAATCAAGTGTAGTTAGCAATACGTACCTTCGCGACAACGCATCCGCCACCACATTTTCCTTACCTTGTTTATACTGAATGACGTATGGAAAGGTCTCAATGAATTCCATCCACCGTGCATGGCTCTTGTTCAATTTACCTTGTCCCCGCAAGTATTTTAGTGACTCATGATTGGTGTGTATTACGAACTCCTTCGGCCATAGATAATGTTGCCAAGTCTCCAAAGTTCGAACAAGTGTATAAAGTTCTTTGTCATATGTAGGATAATTTAAAGCAGCTCTACTCAATTTCTCGCTAAAGTATGCAATAGGCCTCCGATCCTGCATTAAAACTGCTCCAATCCCTATTCCTGATGCATCACACTCAATCTCGAATGTTTTATCAAAGTTAGGTAATGCCAAAACAGGTGCTTCACACAATCTACCTTTAATAGTATTAAATGCAAGTTCATGTTCATCACCCCAATGAAAACCTTCACTCTTTTTAACTACTTCTGTGAGTGGTGCAGTGATAGTACTAAAATCCTTCACAAATCGCCTATAAAAACTAGCCAAACCATGAAAACTCCTAACTTCCGTTATGCTTTTAGGCATCGGCCAATCTCTAATAGCTTTTATCTTTTCATCGTCTACTTCTACCACATTAGCACTAACCACAAAACTAAGAAAAATAACTCTATCCATACAAAACGTACATTTTTTAAGATTAGCATAGAGTTGTTCTTTCCTTAAAACAATTAGCACACATTTTAAATGTTCCAAATGCTCTTCTAGGTTTTTGCTATAGATTAAGATGTCGTCAAAATAAACCACAACAAATTTTCCTATAAAAGCACGTAAAACATGATTCATTAAACGCATAAAAGTGTTAGGTGCATTTGTGAGTCCAAACGGTATAACCAACCATTCATATAAACCATATTTAGTTTTAAAAGCCATTTTCCATTCATCACCCCCCCGCATACGAATTTTATGATACCCGCTTTTTAAATCAATTTTAGAAAATATGCAAGCACCATGTAATTCATCAAGCATGTCAATGCAAAACGTGCATTTCTTAAGATTAGCATAGAGTTGTTCTTTCTTTAAAACAATTAGCACACATTTTAAATGTTCCAAATGCTCTTCTAGGTTTTTGCTATAGATTAAGATGTCGTCAAAATAAACCACAACAAATTTTCCTATAAAAGCACGTAAAACATGATTCATTAAACACATAAAAGAGTTAGGTGCATTTGTGAGTCCAAACGGTATAACCAACCATTCATATAAACCATATTTAGTTTTAAAAGCCATTTTCCATTCATCACCCTCCCGCATACGAATTTTATGATACCCGCTTTTTAAATCAATTTTAGAAAATATGCAAGCACCATGTAATTCATCAAGCATGTCATCTAACCTAGGTATACGGTGACGATACTTTACCGTTATGTTGTTGATAGCCCTACAATCCACGCACATTCGCCATGTTCCATCCTTTTTTCGTACAAGCAAAATCAGTACCGCACAAGGACTCATGCTTTCCCTCACGCATCCTTTGCTTATCAACTCCTCCACTTGCCTTTGAAACTCCTTAGTCTCCTCAAGATTACTTCGATAAGCCGATCGATTTGGAATGACAGCTCCGGGTATGAAGTCAATTTGATGTTCAATGCCTCGAATAGATGGTAATCCACTTGGTACATCCTCCGGAAATACATCGTCGAATTCTTGTAACAAAGACTTAGCCAAATTAGGGAGGGGTGGGTTAGTTTCCTCAAAATTGAGGAGTGATTCCTTATAAACGAACAAGATCATCTCTTTTCTCTTAACTATCGCTCTCCTCAAATCACTCTCTTTTGCAAAGAGATTCACTTATATTTTCTCTCTTCTCTCGGGGCACTCTCTTTCTTTTCTCTCTTGTGATTTCTCTCTCTTTTTCTCTCTAATGGCTATCTCAACATTTTCTCTCTTTTTCTCCAACTCACTATTTGCTCTCATTTTTTTCTAACTCTTTTGCTCTCCTCTCTTCCTCACTTCTCAATTTTAATTGGTCCTCATAGACTTGCGCCAGTGTTAATGGCACAAGAGTAATGGTCTTTCCATCCTTAATGAAACTATATCGATTTTTGTACCCATCATGCATTTCCTTCCTATCGTATTGCCATGGTCACCCCAATAAAATATGTCCCGCTTGCATTGGTACTACATCACACACTAACTCGTCCTTATAATTTCCAATTGACAAATTAAGTAACACCCTTTGATTCACCCTCACCTCGCCACTCTCATTCAACCAATGCAATTTATAAGGTCTCGGGTGTCTCAACAATGTTAAACCCAATTTTTCTACAAGAGATACGCTAGCTATATTAGTGCAACTACCACCATCAATTATAACACAACATACCGTATTGTTGACGTGGCATCGAATGTGGAAAATATTCTCCCGTTGCAACTCCAAGTCATCCACTTTGATGTGAGTAGTGAGAGCTCGCCTTGTGACTAATAGATCCCCAACCGGCCCTTCAACTTTTTCTTCTTCACTAACACCCTCCAACGCCTGCATGTCATCAAACTTGCCATCACTATCGCTCACGATCTCTCCATTATCCCGCAACACCATCGCCCGTTTGTTTGGGCATTGAGAAGCAATATGCCCCGTTCCCAAACACCTAAAACATTTGATGTCCCGATTGCGCGACGGTTGTGCCTTCGGTTTTGATATTGGTTTGCTAGCGTTTTCATCCTTGCCCTTTTACCAATCATTTTTACCTCTAGGTCCAGCCCCATTTTTGCTGTTGTCATCCCATTTCGATTTCCATGTTGGATTCGGAGTCGAAGTGCCTAACAGTTGCCTAAACGTCCCCTTACTCTTCAATTGCCTCTCGACCTTTATTGCCACATTAACATGTCCTTGATTTCCACATAGTGTTGCAACTCTATAACATTTGTAATATCCCGATTTAACCTATTCAAGAACCGTGCCATGGTAGCTTCCCGATCTTTCTCCACATTAGCCCGAATCATAAGAATTTCCATCTCCTTGTGATAATCCTCTATGCTTTTCGATCCTTAGTACAAACCTTGCAATTTTTGATGGATTTCCCTATAATAGTGACTCGGAACAAACCTCCTCCTCATCAACATCTTCAACTCATCCCAAGTGCTAATTGGCCTTTCCCGATCCTTACGCCGTGATGTAAGTACTTGATCCCACCAAGATATCGCGCAATCCACAAATTCAAGCACCGCCAATTTTACATTTTTCTCCTCCGAATAATTATAGTACTCAAAAATCATCTCAACCTTCATTTCCCACTCTAAATATGCTTCCGGATCGCTTCTCCCCTTAAATTGCGGAATAGTTATTTTAATACTCCCCAAATTTCCATCTACTTCATCTTCTAAGTTATTTCTACCCCGTCTTTCCATCCTATCGCCCCTATGCCTCGATCGACCCATATCAATGTCATTTTCATCAAAATCATCCTCATCACTACGATACTCATCCCGCCTTCCTCTCCTAGATTCACACCTACCAGGCCCCCTAGCATTAGACATCTCCACTTAACCCCGGCTAAGATTAGCAATTGTAGTACCCATTTGCACCATCCATTCCCCTTGCCTATCCACCTTCTCCCTAACATCACCAAGTACCCATTCAAACCACTATATCATGTCCTCCGAAGCATTGTTGTCATTACCGTTTCGGCTTGAATTAGAACCTTCTCTTTCCGACATCATATCACACAATTTTTTATGCCTCACAAAGATTTCACGCGGAAAACACTCATTATGGCTTTTTCCCTCTATTAAACTCACCACTCGGCCTTTTACCACTCAAAGTCTCCCTCCAAGCACTTCAAAGAACCAAGTGAACTAAATCAATTGTTTTATCGGGAATTCAAATAAACCGAATATTAATCGAAGATCATGAGACTCAAAGGACTTGAATAAGTGGAATAGATGAATGTTTTGACACGAATATGTGAATAGACTCAAAAGAAGATTGAAAAAAATCGAACCCAATTGAATATCCCAAAATCAAACACAATGTAGGAATTGTTGTTGGTAGAAAAACAAAATCAAACAATAATAATATCAAAATTTTTTTTCTCCTGTGTTTTTTTTTGTACTTTTTTTTTTTTTACTCCTTGATGGAAGGAGATTACCAACAACTCAACGAGACGACAAAAACAAAAACAAGAACGAAGAAGAACTAAGAGAGAACAATTAAAATAGAAAAAGAAACTAAGAAAATAAAATTAACGACTCAACAAATAAAGAAAAGATATAACCTTCAATTAATTTGGAGCCAAAGTTCTGATACCAACTGATGCGAACCCCGTAGTAATGTTGACTACAAAACCCACAACAAGATTGACGAACCCAAGAAAGCCAAATTAATCCAAGAGTTTAGGATTAACCCAAAAGAAAGTCGAACCAAAAAACCCAACAAGAACGACGCTTGAAAGACCCCTTGATCACGCAATCCAAGAATTAAATCCGGTTGTTTGAACGCCACAAGTTATCACTTGATAAGTTCGAAATTGTTCAATGAAGAACAGTGAAAAGAAGACAATATGCCTCACTTTAATTCAATATCAATAATGTCAAAGGTTTTTAACAATTGAATGGAAACTCCTATTTATACTAAACCTAAAAACTAGGTAAAAATCATGCAAAAGTCGATCATAATCCCCAAAATATGGAAAAGAATCAAAATCTAATAAAATATGGAAAATTGCCAAAATTGGAAAATTCGCCAAATTTTTGGCTTGTGCGACCGTATGGTGTATTTTCGTGAGGTCACATGGTTCAACAAAAATCCCAATTTGAATTTCGGTATGCCATCATGCGGCCACATAGGCTTATTTCTAGCCTCTGGTTTTGCTTGATAACAAATTGATCTAAGTTGATTCGACCTTCGACCCGAACATAAAAGTTGCTCCATTTTGAGCCCCGAACATGGTTCCATCAATGGTTTCTTGAAGGAGCAATCCCATCGCTTGTTTCACTTGCTTTGTCCTTGATCGCTTCATTGGTCCTCCATCGATTATCAATGGATCTCGTCTCGCACTCGACTTCGTCGGGCTTGACTCCTAGATCATATCACTTTCTTTGGGCCTAAGGACTCTATAAATATAATCATCAACACAATCGAATTTATTAAGAGATTTTTTTTTATTTAAGTGGGGAATTGTAGATGCTATAGCATTTTGGGATCTCAAGAGCAACAGCCTCACCTATAGGACCTCGACCAATTTTTAAGTTTCGATCTTAGGACTTTATTTACCCAATGATCTTTTGGAAGAATTTGATTGGAATATTTAAGTTTCGACAGTATAGATCGGGCTATCAGAATCATAGTGCGAATGATAGACCTTCCGATAGGGCCTTGACGGGGCCGACTGCGGGATGGCCAACCAGTCGACTAGTCGAAGGGCTGGTCGAGCGTCACCAACCTCTCGATGGGTCGATGGTCGACTAGTCAAGCAACTAGTCGACTGGTTGGCTGGTCGATCATCGACCGACGGATACTCTCACTCCCTCATTCTCACTCTCATCAGATGAAAAAGAAATGATAGTTTTATACATGATATGAGGAAAAGTAAAGATTAAAAATTCAAATTAAAGGAAGATAGAAAAAGAGTTTACCTTAACTATTGAAGGGGCAAGAGGATTGATGGAAAGATGAATGAATGATAATAGAGAACTTGCTACTCTATATAAGCAAAGATTTAGAATTTATTGGGGGGAAATTTCCTCATATAATCTAAATCCACACATGGGGTGTCATCTGTGCAGTGTTTTGTCACCACGTTATGCCACTTGGACTGCTCAACCCATTTATATAATACCGACTATCGATAAGAGATGAGTAGACAAAAATAAAATGCGTGAAGGGATGAAGATGCTATCCATTATTGATAAATATGGACAAGAGATAAAGGGGCCAGTGATATTGGATGACATTAATAATTATCTACGATGACCAACAAAGTGAAGGCTACTCAATAGGTGCTTTACATTCATGTTGGGTTGTTAATCACTGTGAGGCCCTTTACGTTCGTACTGGGCCATCGACCACTATGAGGCCTTCTATGTCAGTGCCCAACCGTCAACTCCCATGAGCACTCTACATCCATGCCTGACCGTCGAACCCCTATGAGTACTCAACATCCATGCCCGACCGTTGACCAACTATGAGCACTCTGCATCTATGCTAGACCGTCGATGCCTATGAGCCCTCTACGTCAGTGCCCAACCATCGACCTCCTGAGCACTCTACATCTATGATAGGCCATCGACACCCATGAGCACTCTACGTCCATGCTTGGCCGTCGACCTATGAGCACTCTAAGTCTATGTCGAGTTGTCGACCCCTATGAGCACTCTACGACTATGCTGGACTGTCAACCCCATGAGACCATCTACAACTACGCGACCGACCCAACACTTAGCCATAAAATTATCAATGAATTGGATGGAGATCGTATAATGGCTGTCACGGACACAATCATCCATCGGATAGATGGAGGCCCTCCACTCAGAATGTGGGGGTAGTGGAAGAGGCTAAGTGGGACACATGGTACCATAACCGCCCATCATTCACATAGCTTCTATCCCCTATAAATACTTCCATGGTGAAACAGGAAGAATTTTCACTATCTAATAACTTATTTGATTTTCCTCACTCAATACTAATTCTCATGCTGGAGGTAAAATGGGGAGAATGCCCTGCCCTTATTTTTCAGGTACCATTTGTTCATTGGAGTAGCAGGAACACCTTGCGCGTGCTAGGGGACATGTAGGTATTGTTTCACCACTACTTCAGTTAGCAAGTGAATTATATCTTGCCATGTTAAATAATACATGGTGAAGACATTTCCCACATGTGTGTATTTTTATTAATGTTGGGGATCAATCATTGCATATTGTTAGGGATGTCAATTGGGCTGAGCCAGCTCCCAGCTCGCCGGCTCGGCTTGTGGAAAAGAGGCTGGTGGGTGGTTCGGGCTCGTGAAATCACGAGCCCGAGCACGAGCCGAGCGGGCCTCGCCCGGAGGCGAGCCAAGCCCGCTCGGCTCGCCGTGTAGATGAGCCACGAGCCCGGCTTGTGGTTCGTTAAAAATAACGAGCCACGAGAGCCTGTGACCAAAATGGTTACAAAAGTGACCGTTTTGGTCACTTTTCAGTGACCGTTTGGTCAATGAACTCCCCCCCCCCCCCCCCCCTTTTTTTTTAAAAACCCCCTTCCCCCCAAAAAAAATTTTCATTTCAATTTCTCTTCCAAAAATATCAATCTTTTCCAAGATTACAACTCTCTCAAATCTCAACTATCTTTTATCATATCAATTATCGAGTTTTTACTCTCTTGTGCTGCAAAATATACAATATCAATTCAGTTTTTACAGTTTATTAGTTACAATTTCAATTCATCCAATTCTCAATTCTCACAATCTCACTACATTTATATTCATCTAGTCAAGATTTCATCATAAACAATCACAAAAATGGATCAACGTTCATTTGTAGAGAGCTTGTTTGATATAGGATGTGAGCCATTGCCACATCATGGAGAATCGCCTAGGACGCCGCAGAGTCAATTTTCAAATGAATTTGCCGATCTAAATGACATACCGATACTTGAAGATGTTCACATTTACGGTCAGGGAAGCCACATTCCAATTGATTTGGATGATATTAACGTTCCCGAAGTGGAACATGAAGATGAAGATCAGCAATTAAGTATCCCAGATGCGAGGGGAAAGCGAAAGGCCAAAAAACAAGCAAAATGTTGGGATCACTTTAAGTTGATTTTAACGGGAAAAGTCGTTGATGGCCTTACAGAATCTAAAGCAGTATGTAAATACTGCCAACAAAGATTGACATGACAAAAAGGAATTGGTACCACTCATCTCAACCGCCACTACAAATCATGTGCAGCCAGACATGGACTTCTTTCAGCTGGTCAAACACAATTACAATTTGGCAATCTAGGCGCCAGTTCTACAACTTCACCCCTATCCACGTGGGTGTATTCGGAGGACGAGACTCGAACCGGAATGGTGAAATTTGTTGCCGCCACTGAGTTGCCTCTAGCTATTGCAGACAACCAACACTTCGTTTCGTTCGTGAAAGAATATCTACAACGGAGGTACGTTGGGGTAAGTCGAAACACTTTTCGTGCCGATACAATAAATTATTTCAACAATTCAAAACAACAATTAATTATGGATTTGCAATAATATGGGGGTGTTATATCCTTAACTTCCGATATATGGGAATGAGTTAATAAAAAAGCATATATAGCTGCAACCGCACACTACATAGACCCACTTTGGTGCATGCATAAAAAAATTATTGCTTTTAGAATTATTGAATTTCCTCACAATACTAATAATATATATAATGCTATTATCAGTATTGTTAGAGAATATCATTGTGAGAGTAAAATTCGATCTTTTACTTTTGATAATGCTAGCGTTAATAAGGTAGTCGTCGATAAATTGTGTAGGACACTTCAACCTGATTTTGGTAGGTATTTGTTTCATATTCGTTGTGTGTGTCATATCTTGAATTTAATTGTGCAAGATGGTTTAAAACATATAAAGGATGAACTTCAAAGGATTAGGAATGCATTAGTATATATTACGATCTCTCCTAGTAGAAAACAAGCATTTGAAGATTTTTGTGCCGAACTAGGGGTGATGACTGCTAAAACATTTGTTAGCAACGTAGGTCATAGATGGAACTCTACATACTTGCTATTAAAATCATGTGAAGGTTTCGAAAGTTTAATAACTAAATTTTATAATAATAGACATGTTAGAAGTGATGATTATGGTATGTTAAATGAATCCGATTGGATTTTAGTTTTGAAAGTTAAACGATTTTTGACATCTTTTTATGAGACCACAAAGATTTTATCTGGGGTTTATTATCCCACAAACTGTATGGTGCTTGAATGCCTTTATATAATTGCAAAAACATTCCATAAATATAAAAATAATCCAGGTTTTAGTGAAATTTTAATTGCTATGGAATTAAAGTTTAGAAAATATTGGGAAGAACTGCCTATGTTATTTCCTTTAGCATGCGCAATGGACTCCCGATATAATATTTCGGGAACTAAATACGTAATTGATCAAATCAATAAAGTTTTAATACTTGATACACCTATTACCTATAAGAATTTAGAGGAAACATTATGTGGAATGTATGATTTATATGCAGAAAGAATGGGTGCAAATGTTAGTCGGGTACCCTCTGCTGCACCTATTCCTTCTACTGAAACTGAAGAAGATGTTGAGGAAATAATGAATTTATTTCAGGGCATTAATACATTTAGATATGATACAACTGCAATGTGTTCATCTAGTGCCATGTCGTCTACATCTGCATCTCATCAAACATCGACCGAAACTCAAAATGCGATGCTTGTCGAATTAATTGATTATTTCAATCATAATATGCCAACAGACAGAACAATTAAAAAAATTTCAAAAGAAGTAATTGAATTCTGGCTAAAGTATGAAAGACATTGGCCAATTGTTTCTGCAACTGCGAAAGATTTATTGACACCTCCGGTAAGCACTGTTGCTTCGAAGTCTGCTTTTAGTGCAGGTAAAAGAGTTTTGACTGATGTCAGGAGCCGACTGAAAGAAGATATTTTGGAAGCGTTAATGTGTGTGAAGGATTGACAAGACGCTCATTTTCGACTACAAGATAAATACGCTGAAATTGCATGTCGTCAGGTAAGTGATATTTGATTTAATTATATTAATCAAATTTTTTTTATTTTTTAATCGTTAAATTTAATTTTCTTTAAAAAATTGTACACGTTACAACAAGTTGTTCGTGTACAATTTTTAACTCCGCCTACTTAAAACTGATGTAGCCGGTCTCAAGCCCGGATAAAGGAGGAGGGTTTACATTTTATTAACTTTAAAAAGAAATCAAAAATATATTTTTTGTAAATGTATTTCAAAAAATAATTCGTTTTCATTATATAAATATTTTATACTTTATAAAAAGTATTACAAATTACAATATGATATAAATAAAAATAAATAAAAACTTGTTTTTGTTAAATTATTTGTATTTTTTAACACTTTTTATTTTTAAAACTCTATTCTTTATTAACTTTAAAAAAAATCAAAAAAAATATATTTTTTGTAAATGTATTTCAAAAAATAATTCGTTTTCATTATATAAATATTTTATACTTTATAAAAAGTATTACAAATTACAATATGATATAAATAAAAAAATAAAAACTTGTTTTCATTAAGTTATTTGTATTTTTTTAACACTTTTTATTTTTTAGCACTTTTTATTTTTAAAACTCTTTTCTTTATTTTATAAAAAAAAAAAGGCGAGCCCACGAGCTCGGACGAGCTACGAGCTCGTGGGCCGAGTCGAGCTTGCCCAATTTCAACAAGGGCTTGGCTCGTTGAAAACGAGCCACGAGCTCGGCTCGCCACAAGCACGAGCTGAGCTCGTGGCATTACGGTGCTCGTGGCATTACGGCTCGGCCCATTGCCAACCCTACATATTGTTGCTACTCGCTCATTTCTTTTCATATTTTGTCAATGAAAGCAAGAAAAATAAGTAAATCAGGTAAAAAAAAGAAAAAAATAAAAATAAAGAAAAAATAAACTAAAGCCATTAACTAAAAGTAATTTAAATAAAGTAGTCCCAACAATGGTGCCAAAAGCTTATTCACCTAAACCACAAGTGTAGTATCATGACAAGTAGTAATATGAAATGAAGTCCAAGTACCATTCTCTCTGATAATAGTTATCTACCATCAATTTTTATCTAAACATAACTTCAATTTAAACTAATGTGGATGTCAATTTATGGTGTAAATATTAATTAAAACTAAAAGCAATATTATTTATAACTAACACAATCAATATTTGAAATTTAAGGAAGATTTTACGAGATTAAATAGTTAGAAATTTCGATTTTACATAGGTCAATTAATGTTCTCTTAATTCAGTATGCTACAGCCCTATTTATTAGTGTTAACAAGTGAATTATACATTTTAACTAGCGATTTTCTCTCTCGAGCAAAACAAGCCACTATGTAACTTCTGATACACTTTAAAACACAGATATTCAATTAAGATTGCATAACCTATAAAAATATATTTTGATCTCTTATAAAATTATATGTCACTTAATTCACAAGCTAAATAAATATGTTACCACTCAATATCAATATTGTCTCAAATTTCATTAATTAGAGATTAAGTAATTGAGTTAAATTATACAATAAACAATTAATACAATATAAACTAGGACATGAAATTTTTTAATTAAATAATTAATAATTTAAGCTACATTTGTTCATCCTAACATTTGAAGAATTAACCCTTCATAACTGTTAAAAAATAAGCATGTCACTAGATCAACTATAATGAAAATAAAATAAAATTGAGCAATTGTTGATCTTCCTCGTACGGTTCTCAGAATGTATTTTGAGCATCTTCCTTGATTATGGTGAATCTCCCGACACAAATATGCATTCCATCTTGAAATCCAAAATTCTTGCCTAAAATCTTGAGTTCTCTTAATGATGTGTTTTTGCCGTCAAGATTGTATCCCCTCTCAAAACAATAGAAGACGACTATTTATAGTCCCCTAAAAAAATCTTATTTGCAGTTGCCCACTACGATAATCGTCCTATGTGACATCCACATGACAAATGATTATTTGATGTATGATTAATAATAAAACTATCATATTAATGCATAAAATTATCATCTACCATATGTATCTATGGAGGACGACTGCTATAGCGAATGACTAAGAAAAACATTACTCCCCTAAAAATGGTCAAAATCTTTATAATCATAAGTTAACTTCTGATGCAGGAGGTTCCGAATCAAGTGTGGCTGAAATGTTAGATAACACGTTGATGGTGTTGAGATACCATGAGATGGTGGATCGGCGCAAGGATGGAAAGTGATTGCAATACTTTCCTTAATTGGGACAATTTTGACACGTTTATGTTAATTTGGCTATAACTTCGGCTACGGTAATCGGAATCGCAATTATGAATCCAATCCGGAAAGCTCTTTTCGACACACACGTCGTGGTTACCCAGCAATGCTAGGTGGACATCAATTTCGAGGTCAAAATCTACTATTTTTCCCTTCAAATCTCAATTTTTAGTTAATGTTTACATTTATGGTAATATGTCATTTGTCTTTTTCTAGGTGATTATGAATCCAATTTAAGCCAAATTTTTGGCAAGTTACTACTTTTATTCCGTATTTTATTTTGGTGTGATTTGCAAAATTTTGCTATTTTTGGTAAAATTTCCATAACTTCGTGTTTCCTCGCTATTTAATCCGGCTTTTGGGTTAATTTTTGTATTTTGGGAGTTTTAATAATATTGAGTAGATTTCAGAAAGTTTCTCTGTGTGTTTGGGCTTTATTCTTCATTTACTTTTTTGTGAATCGTCTATTACAACAAACCCGCAGGATAATCGCTATCCTACCCGGCGTCAGTTGGTATTAGAGCATCAGCATCTCCCTAGGGCAAATTTCATCAGTTGCAATGGTTGGTGGACATGGTCGTCGTGGATAGGTTCTGATTGAGGAAGTCCCACACTGTGATCATAATGTTCAAGATGTGACAATTGAAGATTTGCAGAGACGAATTGGGGAGTTAACCCAACATCTGGTGGAATAGGAGATCGATATTCATGAAATGGAGGTCATGATTCCTAAACCAGTTTCGAAAACCCATATCACAATCGTGCTCGAGTATGGGAGCATCGTGGATGGGAGGATCGCTATGAAGACTTCGATTTCAAAGTGGATCTGCTCAAGTTTTCTGGTACGTTACAGGGTGAAGGTTTTATAGATTGGCTGAATGAAGTGGAGCGAATTTTTGAGTATAAGGAAGCCCTAGATCGTGTAAAGGTTAAATTGGTTGCCATCAAACTCAAAGGCAGAGCTTTTGCATGGTGGGAACAATTGAGGCGTTCACGAGAGTAACAAGGCAAGTTCAAGATCACTGATTGGGAAAAATGAAGAAAAAGATGAAAGGTCACTTCTTTCCTTTTCGCTACACCCAAACCTTTTTTTAGTGTCTCCATTCACTAAGGCAAGGCAGGAGATCAGTTGATGAATATACGGAGGAGTTCTATCAATTAGTAGTCCAGAATGATTTATCTGAGACGGAAGAGCAGATGGTGACATGATATGATGTTCTCAGTCTTTATTCATTGTGGACCGTTTCTGAAGCATACCAGCGTGCACTTGTCGTGGAGAAGCAGTATGACAGGAGGTTAGTGGTCAAAGGTCAGCCAGTTCGCCCTCAAAACCCCTATCCTGCCTATCGACCACCGTGGAACCATTCTAGCTCGGGTGTTAAGTGTTTTAGATGTGGTGATCAGGGACATAGGACAACTGATTGCAGGAAGCCGACTTATCAGAAGAATAAAAATCTCTTGATTGAGGAGGATATGGTAGGAAAATTCGAGGAGGTTGGAGAACCTATATATGATGATGGTGATAATGAAGATGTGTTGTATGGAAATGTCCAAGAGATTCGGTCATGTGTAAAAGTGTGCTAACTCCAAGGGCGATTCAGAGGACGAGACCAATGTTTTTCACATGACCTGTACAGTTGCTAATAAAGTCTGTAAGTTGATCATTGACAATGGCAGTTGTGAGAATGAAGTTGACCATAAACTACAACTAAAGACAGATCGTCATCTCTAGCCATACAAATTATCATAGTTGAATAAAGGTAGTGAGGTAACAATAGAAAAATGGAGCTCGGTGTCTTTTTCAATTAACATGAAATATTTTGACAATGCTTTGTGTGATGTCGTGTCTATGGATGCCTATCATGTATTGTTGGGACGACCTTGGCAGTATGATTGCAGCATTATTCATGATGGGCGGAAGAATACATATTTCCTTAGAATCAAAGGGAAGAAAGTATCCCTGACCCGGTAGTTAATAATACCAAATCGCATTCTATGTCTAGGTTCTTAGTTGAGATTGGGCATGAAGATGTGGCCTATGCTTTACCACCTTGTGAGAACAGTGCAGTGAATGAGGATCCAAACTTACTAGGAGAAGTGCAACAGCTGCTAACGGAGTTCTCTGACCTGAAGTCGGAAGATCCTCCTTTGGGGTTACCACCTATTAGGGATATTCAACATCATATCGACCTTATTCCAGGGTCGAGTTTGCCTAACTGACCAACATATCACCTTAGTCCCAAGGAAGCTGAAGAGTTACGGTAACAAGTGCTAGAATTGTTGGAGAGGGGCAACATCCGTAAGCGTATAAGTCCATGTGTAGTTTTTGCTCTCGAAGAAAGATGGGTCTTGGTGAATGTGTGTTGATAACAGAGCAATCAACAAGATTACAATGAAGTACAGGCTTCCAATTTGCCACCTGGATGATATGTTGGTTTAGTTGTCTGGTTCTAAGGTCTTTTCAAAAATTGACCTTAAAAATGGATGCCAACAAATTAGAGTAAGGCTTGGAGATGAATGGAAGATGGCATTCAAGACGCAGCATGGATTGACGAGTAGATGGTCACACCTTTTGGACTATCCATTGCACCCAGCACTTTTATGAGGTTTATGTATCAGGTGTTACGACCTTTCATGGGAAAGTTTGTAGTAATTTGCTTTGATGACATCCTCATTTATAGTCCGACGTGGGAGTCACATTTTGATCACCTCTGTGTTGTCTTTGTTAAGCTGAGGACGGAGTACATATTCATCAATCAGAATAAGTATTTTTCCTTCACAGCCTCTATAACTTTTTTGGATTTTGTTATGTCTATTGATGGTATTCATGCAAATCAATCAAAAGTAGAGGCGATTTTGAATTGACCCAAGCCAAAGAATTTGCATGATGTTAGAAGTTTCCATGGATTGGAGTCCTTCTACCTTCGACTCATCAAGAATTCCAGCACTCTGATTGTTCCTATCATAGAATGTCTTAAGAAACATGATTTTCAGTGGACCAAAGAGGTAGAGACCAGCTTTCAATTGGTCAAGAAAAGATAATAGAGGACCAGATTTTCGCACTTCCTGAAAAAGTGTTCGAAGTAAATTGTGATGCATCTGGAGTTGGCCTTGGTAGTGTTCTAAGTCAGGAGGGGCGTCTAGTAGCATTTTCAGTGAGAAGTTATTAGGATCAAAGAAGAACCATTCCACCTATGATCTAGAGTATGCTATAGTTTAGACCCTGAGGCATTGGCATCATTACCTAGTTCAGAGGGAATTCATTTTTGTCACTGATCATGAGGCCCTGAAGTACATCAATAGTCAACACAAGCTAAGTAGATGGCATGCAAAGTGGGTGGCATACTTGCAGGAGTTTATATTTGCACTAAGGCATCAAGCAGGGAGTCTAAATCGTGTCGTAAATGCATTGAGTCGTCGCATCTTACCCCTCACCATCATGAGCACTAGAGTTGTAGGATTTGAGACATTTCTAGATATACATGTGCAGACCCTTCCTTTGGGAAGATAATTCATGAGGTAACTAATAATCAACAACGTGATTTTGTTTTGCATAATGGTTATTTGTTTCGTGGATTACAGTTGTGCATCCCAGATTGTTCACTAAGGCAGCAGATTATTAGTAAACTTTATAATGAGGAACAAATTAAGTAGTGACGTGGCGCATTATGAAGAGCAGTTTTATGTGTGTCAATGATCCAAAGGAGCTCTAACTAATGCTGGATTGTACATGCCTTTACTTGTACCTGAAGCCTCATGGTTTGATGTCCACATGGATTTTGTGTTGGACTTACCCCTTACAAAACAGGTAATGGATTCTATTCACGTTGTGGTTGATAGGTTTTCAAAGAGGGCTCATTTTGTAGCTTGCCAGAAGACAATGGATAATATTCAGATTGCTCATCTTTATTTCTAGGAGATTGTGCATTTACATGGTGTTCCTCAATCAATTACTTCTAATCGTGATACCAATTTCATGAGTCATATACTGAGAAGTTTGTAGAAGAAATTGGGAATGAAATTGAATTTCAGTAGTGTCTACGACCCCTAGATAGATGGTCAGACTGAGATAGTGAATCGGAGTTTGGGAAACCTTTTGAGGAGTTTAATAGGGACTAAATCGAAGAAGTGAGATTTGGCATTGCCTAAGGCAGAATTTGCTTATAACCAGTCGAAGAACAGAACTACAGGGTTGAGTCCATTTGAGGTTGTCTATGGTCAGAACCCATCTGGAGTACTTGACTTAACCCCTATTCCATGTGTGGGTAGTTTCAATCACAAGGCCGATGAGATGGCAGAACATCTTCAAGATATCCATGAGCAGGTAAAGCTATCCATTCAGGTGTTTTTTGATGTTGGTGATTTTGTTTGGGCCATATTGATTCTTGATCGTTTTCCAGCTCGGGAGTATAATAAGCTTAAGGAGCGAAAGATTGGACCTTGTGAGGAGTGAAAGATGGAAAGTGATTGAAATACTTTCCTTAATTGAAGCAAGTTTGACACGTTTTGGTAATTTGGCCATAACTTTGGCTACAATTATCAGAATCGCAATTGTGAACCCAATCCGGAAAGCTCTTTTCGGTACGCACGTTGTGATCACTTAGCTATACTTGGTGGGCATCAACTTCGATATCAAAATCCATTGTTTCTCCTTCAAATCTCAATTTGTAGTTGTTATTTTTTTTCCATTTATGGTAATATTTCGTTTCCCTTTTTCGAGTTGATTACGAACTCGATTAGAGCCAAATTTTTGGCAAGTTACTTCTTTTATTCCGCATTTTATTTTTGTGTGATTTTCAAGATTTTGCTATTTTTGAAAATTTCCATAATTTCGTATTTTTTCACCTATTTAACCCGGCTTTTGGGTTAATTTTCGTATTCTAGGAGTTTTAATAATATTGAGTGAATTTCAGAGAAGTTTATCCGTGTTTTGGAAAATATTCTTTCGTTTACCTTTCTATGAATCGTTTGTTATGACAAAGCCGCAGATTAATCACTATCCTACTTGGCGTCAACTTCAAATAAGAGTTGGTTCTGGGCTCCCAATTTGGCCTATGTGAACATACCTAATAAACATGGCCTACTGTTCATGTTTGCTAGTTGCTTGCCGATGATCTCTTGGATTGCAATGGCAAACTTTTTCTTGTGCAATTCAGTCCTCTAGTCAATTTATTAGTTCATTCTAGATCTCTATTTTTTCCTTTTAGGTTTAAGTCTCTCACCTTTCAAAGTCGAAATTTGATTCCTTGACTTTCAAAATTTGTCATCTTCTAATTCTAGGTCCTTTCGTCATTCATCATCAAATACCAGCTTTTTCTCCTAAAACAATCAACAATACACAAAATTAAATATATTAACTATGAAAGCACTTCCAAATACTTACTTTTGATAGTCTTCATAAGTGCTACGTCACACTTATCAAAACTACAATCATCCTATTAAATTAGTTTAATATTTGTTTGGATAAAATCGAGGGTAAAATGATTCTCACTATTATAGATGGAGTAATGCTATTAAGTATTAAGCACCATTGGTGTTAAAACACAAATTTAGGTAATACTAATATGGCATTAAATGAGATATATATTTAAATGAATCACTTAATTATACTTTTTGTTGAACTTATTACTTAGCACTATCTAAATTGATATTGCAGCACCAGTGGTACTAGACATCATTATTCATTAGCTCATCAAGTAACACAAATTAAGAAAGTATATTTTCACTTTGGATTGTCAAAACGACCGAAATCTGCTAAACATTCATATAATACTTACTGCATGGCCCCGTGGGAGCATTAAATGACAACTTGTCGTCTGCTCTCTCACATGTCACCATCATAGTTAAGGGTTTTATTTCTTCTGTATTTTGAAATAAAATTTACTTCTTTATGCTGAAATGAAAATGTTTTGAACAGTGAAAGCGGCCAATGCATTTATTGTACAGTTACACATAAATAATAATGCAATGAATACATCTCAAGAAAAGAGTGTTGAATAATAATTTTTGTAAAGAGAAGAAAAAGAAAAATAATTCTTATGTCATTGCAACATTTCTTTATGACATTAAAAATAATTGCAGTTTAAAGAGTAGTACTCAAGTGTTTTATAGACCAATTTGAATTTTCCTTATATAGAGCCAATCTAAAAACTTCAAAAAATGAAATGCCATGTGATTTTCTTTGGCATTTATCGAAATTTGAACAAGTTACAACTCTAACACTAGAGAAGGAATGAGAGGGTTGCTGCAGGAGGGTTAGGTGCCCAACCTACGTTTGTCGCATTTCATAAATTCTGTTAGTACAATTTAGGTAGGAAGAAATATTCGATAAATGTCGAATATATCTTATAAAGACTAAACATGTGGCACTTTCAAATTCATGAGTAATTTGGAATGACATATCTAATGTAGAGTTATCATACGTTGTTCTCAAGGGCCCAGTAGCTGCCGAACTTACTCTTGTCTTTTCTACTCTGCACTGCAAGTGGTAGTCATACATCATTTATGGAAAGCATAACTTAGTCATTCAATTTTTGATTTTATTTTTCTATATTGTTGGTTCAATTTCAAATTTATTCATGTGCAATCAATCAATTTTTTGAGCCCTTTTTTTTGAAAGAATGATTTTATAGTAGTGATTTTTTTTGGAAAATGTGTGGTTAAAATATAAGAAAAAGTTTTGAATTTACTAATAAAATTATTTTATTAAAAAAATATATGATTAAAAATGAATTTAGAAAAAAAAAATAATTTGTTATATAATGGGCTTAAACTAAAACTAATCTCTTCTTTCAATGCTTGTTGGCATGCATATTTGCCCAATATAATTTTCTTATGTATTGAATTATGCGTAGCCCTAGTTCTAGCAATACACCAATTTTGTATTGACTTTTGCAGTATATAGAGAATCCAATTATTTTGCCCCTAGAGTTTTTATTCTACACCAAAAGAGGAGCAATGTGCACCAAAGGGTATGCTAGCGAACTGAAATATGCTGCCTGTATACGGTTGTTTTTTCGACTGTTCGACTGCTTAGATTTGATACATAATTTCACTAGCTTGGAATAGCAGATAGCAACACGCCATTTGAAATGTAAAGTAACTTCTTGGGTATTGTGTTTTTTATCAAAGTGATGTATCAAAATTTAAGTGATCGGACATGTATTAGGAGATAATAGATTTCAATGCCTCTTAAGCAACATGCATTTGGAGAAGGTGATTTCTTTTTTATTTATTTATTTTTTCCAAGTAGATAGCAATTGTCGTTCAACAATAAAAAGCAACAAGTAACTATTTATTGGTTCTAAATGATTAAGATTATTAATCCAATTAAACCCTAATTAAACAATCACATCAGCATTCAAATCAAAGCAGTAAAAATGTAAATTACAGCAGAAGCTGATGACAAAGGAAAGCCCATTGAGGGGGAAAAAAAAAAAGAAAAAAGAAAAAATCTTCAATTCGAAGTTGTTAGTTACTTCGACTGGATGATACCTATCGATGGAATAATTAAGTCATAATTCATTGGTTGATTGTATCATTAACCATTATAAATAAATAAATAAATAAATAAATAAATAATAAAAATAAAAGTAAACCCTTCTAGCAAACATGGCCAAAAAGATCCACTAAAAAAGTGAAGAAAAAAGAAAAAAGAAAAAATCTTCAATTCGAAGTTGTTAGTTACTTCGACTGGATGATACCTATCGATGGAATAATTAAGTCATAATTCATTGGTTGATTGTATCATTAACCATTATAAATAAATAAATAAATAAATAATAAAAATAAAAGTAAACCCTTCTAGCAAACATGGCCAAAAAGATCCACTAAAAAAGTGAACTTACAACTAGTAATACTAAAACTTAGCCGACCCTGAATATTTAATTTGTAAATCACCAAAGAACTTTTCGATTGTACTTTTAGCACTTTCTAGCTACTCTAGACTACTTTTCCCTCCACGTGGATAACCAAGAATGAATTCGTTCCGGAACGCTAGAACTCCAAAGCTTCTTCTCCAACTTCATAACTCTAAAGGCTTACAGGTGAAGGTGAAGGTAAGGAATTTCCATGTTTGCTCTTTGGATCTTATGTTTTGATCTTTTCATTGAATCAAGAGAATTATGTAATTGTTGTTTGATCTTTGTGGAATGTTCACTTGAATGTATAATGGCTCATTCAATAGCACAGAGACAGTTTGGGACGAATTCTGTCTTGGATGTATGTAACATGAAATGTTTGAAGTTGTTTAAAATTGTAAAAGGCTAAAAATTGTGATCTAGGATTGGGCGTGTAATCGCTCGAGTGCTAGGTTAGCGCCTAGCTAGCTGCCAAGGTTCTATTTTCGGTGCTTGAGCGTCTAGAGGTTTGCCAGCTAGCTTTCTTTGAGCAGTTTTTAATATTTTCATCATATATTTCTCTTCCAATATCGGATTAAAGGTGATTTGATTCAAAGTGCATTGTAAAACTAACCAAAATAACAACAATTTTTCATGAATAAAATTTGAATTTTTTCTATGTGAAATCAATCATGTAGTATTGTACAATGTATTTAACAACTTGGTTTACAATGCATGAGTTGGCAAACATCACATTCATCTATTTGGAAAAAAAAATTTTAAATCAAAGGCCAGAATTTTTTCAATACACTTGTTGTCAATCAAGTTGTGCAAATACATTGTACAAGTAGTTTTATTTATGTGAAATATGTGTAGCAACTTGTGATTGAGAATTTGAAGCATGACTTATATGGCACTTTAACACTACTTTCACTTCTAATTGTATCCCATTGATCATGTTTGATTTTCTTGGACATCTTTGAGCTCTTTGACTCCTTCAAAACCTATACTATCAATCCATTGACTCTTTGACTTTAAGTGCATACCATTACTTTAATTTTGTCTAAGGATAGACAATTACAAATAGAGACCTTACAAACTCCCCTTTTTGACATTACGTTCAAAGTCAAAATAAAAAACAAACTAACAACAATCTACTTAATGACTTGATTACCAAACTTCAGCTCAAATCTTTCCTAGCCTATTTCCTACAAACACAGGAAGACAACATTACGTTAAAGTAAGAGGAAACTTATAATAAGGCATATACTTAAGTTAGATAAATAATTTAAGCAAAACATGTATAACACCAATACATGTATTACTACAAGCATTAGATAACTTAGAATCTAAATATGACAAGAAGAGATATATAACTGAACTAGCAACACAAAATAATGATATTGATCCTCTACAAAACATAACGTAATATCAATTAACAAAATATTCAACAATGCTAGTCAGATTATCAATCAAGTACCAATTTTTCAAAAGTTCTCCCCCTAACTCATTTATTAAAAAAAAAAAAAAATCAATCAAAAACAAATGAATTACTCCCCCTCACTCATATACTAATCGACACTCTAAATTAAATATACTAATGTCTCTCTCTTTTTGTCACGAATAACAAAAGGAAATAAGTAATATAAACATGAATACCACAAAGAGCTATGAATGAAACAATATGCACATGCAAAAATTTGTAAAATTATGCAAAACATGTGATGGGAATTTAAGAAAACTTCTATAGAGAACTATTTTTCATGGATTTTTAAATATAATATCATGAATAGTTAATTGCTTTCTTGTACATGTATTATTCATAAATAGTAAACTTTTCCCACATACCTTATTTTAAACCTACGTGGAGTACATTTTATAAGCTAACCATATAAGAAAATATCACTAAACTCCTGTAAGCAGTTTTCAAAGCCTTATATCAGTAAGAAAAAAACATGCAAAGAGTCACTAGTGAGTGAAAATGTTTCTTAAACTATGAAGGCAAATCCAATGCTACTAGAACCTTTTAGATAAAGCGCTCGTATTGATTTTTCAATGTATAAATTTTCTTTCTCTACCAACCTGTAAACATACATATATAATTTTTATAACATGCAAGGTAAATCAAATTCGTAAAAGAGATCTCGTGAACATGAAGAGATCATAGATCAAGAATCTATAAATGAACAACCTAGACGAAGTAAGAGGGTTAGGACGTCAACCTCCTTTGGGCCTGACTTTCTAACATATTTGTTAGAAAATGAACCTCAAAGTTTTAAAGAGGTTATGTCATCAACCGAAGTTTCATATTGGAAAGAAGTTGTTCATAGTGAAATTGAATCTATACTACAAAATCATACTTGGGAATTAGTAGACCTCCCTCCCGGTAATAAGCCTTTGGGATGTGAATGGATTTTCAAAAGGAAAATAAAAGCAGATGGATCAATTGACAAATATAACGCAAGACTTGTCGCTAAAGGCTACAAGCAAAAAGAAGGTCTTGATTATTTTGATACCTATTCTCCTGTGACAAGAATCACTTCCATATGTATGTTTATTGCAATAGCAGCATTGAATGGTTTAGATATACATCAAATCGATATTAAAACGGTTTATTTGAATGGGGAATTAAATGAAGAAATTTATATGGAACAACCTGAAGGACTTGTGGCCTCAGGATAAGAAAAGAAAGTGTGTCGACTTGTTAAATCACTATATGAATTAAAGTAGGCTCCTAAGAAATGACATGAAAAATCTGACACTGTTATGATGTCAAATGGTTTCAAAATTAACGTTTGTGACAAATGTGTTTATGTCAAGAACACTCCAAATGGATATGCCATGGTATGTTTATATGTAGATGACATGTTGATTATGAGTAACAATGATATCATAATTCAAACTACAAAAAGGATGCTAACAAGTAAATTTGAAATGAAAGATTTAGGTGTGGCTGACGTTATATTAGGAATTAAAATTTCTAGAACATTTGATAGTCTCATATTGTCTCAATCGCACTATATTGAGAAGATTCTTGATAAATTCAAGAAATATGATATTATTCCTATGAAAACACCTATGGATGTTAGTATGCATCTTGCTTCTAATACTGATGATAGTAAGTCTCAATTGGAATACTCTTATATTATTGACAATTTAATGTATGTCATGAATTGCACTCGACCTGATATTGCCTATTCAATTAGTAGGCCAGTCGATATACGAGTAATCCAAGTACTGATCATTGGGAGGCTATTGTTAGAGTTTTAGGGTATTTAAAACATACCCAAAATTTTGGATTGCACTATTCGAGATAACCAACAGTACTTGAAGGATACTATGATGCAAGTTAGATATCAGATACTAAAGACTCCAAATCAACAAGTGGATATGTCTTTACACTTGGAGGTGCTTTAGTATCATGAAAATCTTCAAAACAGACATGTATAGCTAGATCAATAATGGAATCTGAATTCATTGCATTAGACAAAGTCGGAGAAGAAGCGAAATGGCTACAAAATTTTCTAGAAGATATTCCATGTTGGACAAAACATGTGTCTGCTATATGTAGGGCACAAAATGCAATGTATAACGGTAATCTCGACATATACGTTGTAGACACAATACTGTTAGACAATTGCTCTCTACTAGCATTGTCTCTATAGAGTATGTGAAATCAAAAGAGAATATTGCGGATCCGCTAACTAAAAGTTTAACAAGAGAGCAAGTCGAAAGTTCATCGAAGGGGATAGGATTAAAACTAATAAAATAATCAAAAGTTTCCATGGTGGCAACCCGACCTAATTGACTGGAGATTCCAAGATCTAGGTTCAATGGGACAACCGAACTATGAAAAACTTAGTATGCATTAGGAAGATTTTTACTCCTACCCATTCCTATGATGAGCCAGTACTTAGCTGCCGCGAATAGGTTAAGATGCATTTTTAATGATTTCTATATCTTGATTCGTTCAAGTGGAGTATAGCAGAATACTCTTTATGGAAATCACCTATGTGAGTGAGAAGGGGCCGCTTCTACGAGAATTAGATGAAAATGAATTCTCTAAAAATCACTCATGAACCAGGAGGTGTCCAAGGCCAAAATGGACACAAACGTAAGAACCAACTATGTTCGAAGAGAACTGGGTGACTTTTATTGTTTCGGTTTCCATGAACGGCTGACTGTTCAAAGCAACTTGCTACTGATTGGCTAAGGAAATCCGATAGATTTGGCTAAGGAAAGTTCAAAGTCATTAACTAGTTATCCCGATACAGTTTTCTTCAATTTTTTACTTTGAAAAACATATCAGATGTTATTGTTTTGAAAAAGCCAACATATTTCATTCATGTGGAGGATTGTTGGAAAAATGGTTATGAAATGAGTCAATTTTGAGGCCAAATTTCAGTGGGACCCACATCTTAATTAATACGGGACCTAATATATTTACGCTCTACTCCGTAAGGTAATGAACGTGGCATATTTATTTATCGAAAATTATTTAGAATTGAATGAAATATTTGATGTCAAAATAACCCACTTGAAACTATAAATTAGTAAAGAATTTGATTTGCCCAAACACTTATCCCACGTAAGAAAGTTATGAAACTTTGGTGTGGTTTATACAGTGCAAGTTCGGGAATTAGGTTTGGGCCCCAAGTGGTACCAATATTCTTTGGAATGGGGGAGACTTATATCCTATCGAGTTCGGTCATAAGCCCACACGCGCGCACCGCTGTCGCCGTCCTTCTGACCGGTCGGCTCAGCACCGCACGAGCACGTGCCCATGTCCGAGTCCGGTTCAGTGCGATGCGTCCTTGCATTATATAAATTTTTTGGACAAAATTTATTTGAATTTTTGGACCAAATTGTATACAATCAAATATTTGGGTACTTAATAAAATTTATTTTATTGGTTTTCCAGGTAAATTTTTTTTTGGATGGTCTGTTAAACAGTCGACTGTTAACTGACCAAACAGTCGACTGTTAACCAACTTAACAGACGCAGTTTTGAACTAACATGTTTGTTGGAGTTTTGGAGGTTGTCTGAACAGTGCCACTGTTCTAGAGGGTGTTCGAATGGCTACGAATAAGTCTATAAATAGCCTGCTCCGCTGCCAGAAAAATTACACCATTTTCATTGTAAACTTTCTGTGCTTTGAATCTTATTCTCCTCTCTCTCGTGCTGATATTGTTTCGAAGTCAAATACATTTCGTTGAGTTCGTTGGAATTCCTGCAGATTGTTGTGTTGCTTCCGTAGAAGACGAAAATTCGTTCTATCCTGAGAAATGATTGCTGGACGCCTTTAGCAGCATTGAAGGCAACAAATTCGTTTTAAGGAAATATCGAGAAGTCGGTGGGCTCAAATTACATTTTGGATCCTATTGATCATTTCTTACATTCAGGTGATTCTGTCAAATTGTTTTCAAATGAGTAACTTCAAATTCTAGAAACAATAGGATGAACACTTGACATCAGAGTGGAACATGTAAATCTTTTTAGTTGTCAAAGAACTTCCAAAAATTTAGGTTTAAGAATTATTTACCTTTCAGTAAAATTGCCGAATAAATGCTTGAAAAGGAAATGTTTTAATTGCAGTAATGTTAAACTCATGCATTTCGTGGTCTGTCTTTAATGATTCAGTTGTCATGCCCCCATCCTACTCCCCATTTACTCCAATCTGTGTTTTTATATTTTGTCCACATTCAATTTACTATAAACTTGATTATTCGATTCACACATTGAAGTACGGTTCAACTTGTCATTTTTGTGCTGTAAGCTAACTCGCCTGTATAATAATTGGACCGTGTTGGTCTTAGTTGCAGAGGACCATCGACCAGTTCACTCAACCCTATGTTAAAAAGATGTATTCTTTCCTTTGAATACGTATAAAGAGAAATGACTGCGGAGGGAACCGCTTCAATATTGAGTTGTGCCAGTTGACATCTCTAGGTTTGCGGTGGGAAGATTATGCCGTTGTTTAATCACATTTTATCAAAAATTCATATTTTTAAAATAAATGAAACCACACATTCCTCCTCAATATGTGATAAAAATGTTAGATGCCTCAAAATACTATACTAGACGTGCTCGGTTTACATCTCTGAGGGAAAGAGGGTACGAACTAAGACGAATAGAAATATCTTATGGCAAGTTATTCGGAAAAACTAATTAAAAACAGGAAACATGGAACGTGGCGGTGGGTGGAGAAGCCGTGTCAGCACACTAAGAAGTCACCTTCTTGAACTCCTCGAAAGAAACAACTAGCAGACGTTGCACACTACAAGTACAACTGCCTCTCATTTTAGCCCTTTTGAATTCCATCATTTCATGTTATAATTTTTGAAATAGCATTTTTTTTTTTTTTTAGAGAATTGTGGTTAAAAAGGCAAAAAAATTTTTTATTTATGTGTAATATTATTTTCTTAAAAATATGTGGTTAAAAAGGAGAAAAAGAATAATGTATTATAAATTTACAGGGCTCAAACGGGGCTTCTCTCTCATTCATGCATCTCGTTAAAAATTTGAATGCGTAACATATTATTTTATTATAATTAAGAGCACGTTTTTCTATAAAAATATTAAAAGCATGTTGGGGTGACTTGTTTTAAAAATAATTTCGAATTTGTGGCTTTAATGTGCATTCATCACATTCAAAGATGACCCGGGTTTAAAAGTACAATTAATCTATTTGTACAAATATTTTGTACAACATTTTTAACAATGATAGATGTGACAAAAAATTATTGATTAAAAATATGGGTTGTTTTTTAAATTGTCCAATGACAACATGTGGCATGTTGTCAAATTCATTGTACATGAAGCATTGCTCTTAAAAGTAAGGACCCAATATGTGGCTTAACGTGAACTCATCGCATTCATAATAATTAATAATATTAGACTTTATTTTTTAGCATAAGCAACCCAAAACATGACTTTAGTTTGAAGAAATATTTCATCCAAATTCATTGTACATGAAGCATTGCTCTTAAAAGTAAGCTTAAAAGTAAGGACCCAATATGTGGCTTAACGTGAACTCATCGCATTCATAATAATTAATAATATTAGACTTTATTTTTTAGCATAAGCAACCCAAAACATGACTTTAGTTTGAAGAAATATTTCATCGTCAGGCATATATATTTAGTTTCCAATAAAATGTCTTTTAGAGAGTTTTCCTGGATAGATAGTGGTAGTATTCAAGACTTGTTTGATCTGAATGTTGAACCGTTTTGTTTGAGCCTCCATTTGGATACAAAATTTATGAATGGTTTACAAATTCAATCTACCTGAAGCATTAAGTATAATTATTATTCACCTATTTTGTGGATCTACTACTATTTATTTTTATAAACCATTTATTTACTTTGCCAAACAGAGGTAAAAGATTGAAATACTAATTAAGGATAAATTACAAATTTTGCACTACCTTCGTCCAGAATTTTAATTATATCCTTAACCTTTTTCCGTTTTGGTTTTGGTCCCAACCTTTACAAAATTAGATAATTTGGTACATTTTAATAGTTTTCATACAAAAATCTAATAAACTTGAACGAAATGAAGATTTTATCCTTGAGGTTAATTAAACCAAAATAAAAAAAAAATAAAAAAAAAATGTAAAGGCAAGGCATTTTAAAAGGAACTACATAAAAAAAGAAATTAGCACAAGAGTAAAAAAGAAGAAAGAAAAAATGGTCTTCCCCCAGTTCTCACCCCACAACGTATAATACTTGGGCTAAGGGTCAAGTTGGTAATTTTACTTATATCACACTCTCCCGAAGCCCAAGTAACCCCAATCTCCTATGCATAATCAATAGAAACCTGGGTTTTTCTCCTTGGGTTTCTGTGAACACTAGGGTAAAATCCCCTTTTTCATTGGTAAGATAGAGAATAACCACAGAATTTTTCTCAAGTTCCACAACTATCACGGTGAAGGAGATATACTTGAGGCTTTATAATAGAATCTATGAGAAGAGCATTAAGATTATAACTACGAATAAAGCCTTTGGTACGAAGGTCAAGGAACTCGAGTTGGAGAAAGAGAAATTGTTAGCTTGCTTTAAGGAATCTACCTCAACTTTGAGTGATTTGAAATCCATGAACGAATCTTTAGACATTCGGGTTAAGAATCTCACAAGTGAGCTTGAGAAGACCTCTAGAAGAGTTAGTGAGCTGACCTTTGAAAATGAAAACTTCAAAAATTTAGGTTAAGAATCTTATGAGTGAACTAGAGCATTCCAAGTTTCAACTTCTTGTCTTTTCTAGTGGTTCTATGACGCTAGATAACATTTTAGGAATGGGCAAGCTTGCTGGTAATAAGGGAGGTCCAGGATATAAGGAGAAATATCATAATATTGCTAATACATCCAAGACCACGTTTGTCCCTACTACTGACCAGCCTAAACATATGCCTAACCCTAAACTTAAGAATAGGGAATTTGTATGATAGAGGCCTACTAGATAGCATAGAACCCACCAACCTACGAACGAAAATCAGGGATCACATAACTTTGATCCTAGGTTTATCCCTACATGTTTTCATTGTAGTGAGTTAGGATACATAAGACCTAGGTGTCATAAATTCCTGAACTTATATAGAAACTGGAATTTCAATAGAAACAAGAATCAGGAGTTTGTTGGTCGGATTGACTTCCTTACTAATCAAATGAGTCAATTGACCAAGATAATGACATAGATAACTAGGAATATTCTTATCACTAGGCATGTTTGGGTGAAGAAAAGTAATCTGAAAAGTAAGAGAATTTGCATACCTAACTGATTAGATATTTTTGGTGCATGCTTGTGATTTACCATTGTGTGTCATAGATTTATTCATGCATTACATATGTTTATTTGTTTTCTAAGTACAAGTCTCATGCACATTTTTTTGGTGTGTTTGACATTTTTGTGTTCTTAGTGCATTCACGTTTTAAAAATAAAAACAATTGAAAATTTGAAAAATACAAAAAAAAAAAAAAAAAAAAAAAAGGAGAAGGGAAATTGCTTTTACAATATGATATATAATATAGTTAAATTTGTTTGTTGTGATCAAGTATGGGTTTAATTGATGAGTTGTAGCATAAGTTCCATTGCTTGTTTAGGTTATTATAGAGTACTCAATATAGGTATCTTTATGTATCATCTGCACTGCACACGCTATGATATTGCTAGTAGGACTCAACAGCGTATGTGAGATTTGGGATGACAGTCACATATTAGTAGGGTGACATTGAACATGAATTGACCTTATCTACTAGACCTAAGCTCAAGTTTATTCCCCGTAATAAATAGCTCAATATCTTATGTTCTTATTCGGAGCCTATTTGACTCGAGCAATTAAGCATGTAAGGTTTCTCATAACCTAGTACCTATAGTCTAACTAACTTGGGTTAACTGGCCTAAAGTTCGCTACAAGGGTCATCTTAGTTGTTTAATGGAGAAGGGCATGCAGTTAAGATATAAAAAATATGATGAGCTCAAAAATTACTGAAAGTTAGTGGAGAAAAGATTATATCCATACAAAATGAGCTTTTATTTAAAGGTCCCTAATATGCTTTAAATGGTTGGACTTTCATAAGTAGAAGAATAAACTTATCGGCATTGGTGTTTAGCATGTTTCTTCTTATAAAATTAAGCTTTGAAGTCCTGCTCACAAATGATTAGTAACAATTTATACACATGGGTCACTTATACAATTTACTCCATGTTAACTTGATTTGAGTATGGTTGGAAATTTACTGATCATTGATTATGCTTGTGCATGCTATCAACCGCATATTTCGAATTATAGTATATTAATGTTAATTTATTTTATTTTATTTTTTATATTGATCCCTTCATCATTTGTGACAAAAGGGGGAGAATGACTATTTTGATAAGGGGGAGAGACTTTATCAATGTCATTATATCTTTATACCTTGAGATAGAACTGCATGTTAGGGGGAGATTGATTAGAGTTTGCAGTAAAGTGGAGATTGATTAGTTCCATTATATTCCATATCATAATGCATAACTGTTTGAGTTTTTGATATTTTGTAATATTAATGTGTTTCTGTTGTTGTTTTGATTTACATTAATATTACTTCTCATTCAAGTATGCTTATTTATGATCATGTGTCTATATTGCAATATTTCCTGTATCACGTGTTTTTAAACTTGGCATTTGAGCAGTTGATTTCAGGAAATAGGCTTAATGAGGAATGCAAGAAATAGAGCTTGGGTGGATTAGGGGGCATTTGGTTTGCTGTTTTCCAATCGTTTTTTGTTTTTAGTTTTTGAAAATGCTCAAAACACGTTTGGTCACTCGTTTCCAAAAATGCATTTCCGAAAACAAAGGAAAAAATTATAATTGAAAAACTCAAAACGATTTTTTTGCGTTTCGAGTGTTTCAGTTAAAAAACTCAAAACATGAAAAACGCTCAAAACACGTCGTTTTTCTTTTCTTTTCTTTCTTTCTTTCTTTCTTTCTTTCTTTCTTTTTTTTTTTTTTTTTTTTTTTTTTTTTGAGGGATGCTCAGCAGTACTTTTAAAATAACAAATTCACCAAGTTTAAAATATATATTATCTGGTAATATATTAGCATAAAATTATTATGTTTTAAATAAATATCATAAAATGATTTTTAAACATTTATTATTTTATTTTTTTAGTAAAAAAAAATAGTAAATTCACCAAATTTAAAATATATATTATCTGGTAATATATCAGCATAAAATTATTATGTTTTACTAAATAATCAATTTAATTGAATAAATGTCATAAAATAATTTCTAAACATTTATTATTTTATTTTTGTAGCAAGAAAAAATAGTAAATTCGTCTAGTTTAAAATATATACTATCTGGTAATATATTAACCTAAAATTATTATGTTTTATCAAATAATCAAATTAATTGAATAAATGGCATAACACAATTTTTAAAAATTTTAAACCAAACGCATATTCTAGTTTTTTGTTTTAAGAAATCGTTTTTCAAAATGACAAATCAAACACGTTTTCTGTAATTCGAAAACTCTTTCAAAATAGGAAACATTTTCTATTTTCAAAAATGAAAATAGAAAACAGAAATACAAACCAAACGCACCCTTAGATTTTTGTGTTTTTACTATCTTGATTTTAATTGTATAGTTTTGTTACAGAATGTTAAAGAGGAGTTTGTTAGGTTTTATGTAATCGGCAAATTTGTGAACGAAATGGCTGAAATAAATATGTTGTAAAAAGTCAAGGAATTAGTTGCAATATTGTATAGTTGAGTTAGGTAAGTTAGGGTTTGTGTTCGAAATAAGGAAAGAAGAGACGTCGCAATTTCGCTAGCCTATCACCAGGACATTGCTCGAGCTACAAAAATAGAAACTCTGTCGCTTGTTGCCCGTCACTTGCTCGACCGACAGACCATCGATCGCATGTCACTAGCTCCACGCTCAGGCGACAATGTTACATGTAAAACCTTACTTTGCATTTTTGCAGAGTTTTACACGGTCTAAACAACTTAATTGTCCTCAACGATAAATACTCAATGCCTTGCACAAAATGTGGTTTGGTTGTTCATTCTGCATCTTCTCTATAACACATTCATAACATTCTTTGAAGATCTAAGAGCTTGTTCTTATTTTGATTCAATCAACTTACTCTTGAAATTATAAAACTACAGATTAGGAAAAAAAATATCGGATCCATTGAATCCATAACACCTACTTCCTAAACACCCTTAGGAAGATACTTTCTCAATTGAACTTCAAAGGCTGCTAACGATTAAGAAAGGTTGGATTATAAGGGCGGGAAGAGTGCAAGAGTTGGTCATTCTTGGTGATCCACTTGGAAAAGATAATTGTTGGAGATCGGGTGCTGTAGTGATTTCAGTAGGATCTTGGAGTTTACAGAAAGTAGATTGGGAGATCTAGTGGAGTTGGCTAGGCAAAATCTAACTGTAAATCCATATTGTCTATAGTGGAGTAACTGACTTGGTAATGGAGTTTTTATTCAATTGAGTTTCTCCATCAACACATCTAGTGTTATTTACGGTTCTCTTATTACAAACTGCGACAATTCAATTTAGGATAATTGGACTATTAGATTAACCATATAGAAACAATTAAAAAGTAACTTGTTACTTTTAATTGTGTTAATTCCGCATGTAAGATCAAACTAAATCGGTAATCTAGATCCTTCTAGATCTATGCAGAAGTCAAGTGCTGCTAAGCACCAGTGATGCTAATTATTATTATTTATTCTAATGTAGATATGCTATTGGTAAGCAATGCTTATGAACAATCATCCATGTGATATAGAAGACAATTTGACGTCGGGTAGGATAGTGATTATCCTATTGACTTGTTGTAGCAGATGATTCGCAAGAAAAGAACAACAGAACACGCCCAAAAAACCAGAGAAAAGACTCTGAATTCAACTCAATATTATTAATAATGCAGAATGATGGAAACTAACCCACAAGCCGGGTTAAATAGCTGCGAAATACAAAATTATGGAAAAATTACCAAAAATGGCAAAATCCCAAAATTATACCAAAATAAAATATTAAGTAAAAGAAGTAAGTTGCCAAAAATTTGGCTCAATTCGAGTTTTCTAACATATGGAAAAAAGGAAACGAAATATTACCATAAATAATAAAAAAAAAACTTAAAATTGAATTTTGAAAAGGAAACAGTGGATTTTGGGCTCGAAATTAACGTCCATCGAGTATAGTTTGGTGGCCACGATGTGCGCGCCGAAGAGAGCTTTCCGAATTGGGGTCATAATAGCGATTCCGATAACCGTAGCCAAAGTTATGACCAAATTACCAAAGACGCGTCAAATTCTCCCAATTAAGGAAATAATGGCGATTCACTTTCCATCTTTGCGCCAATCCGCCATCTCATGGTATCTCAGCGCCATCATCGTGCTATCTGACAAATCAGCATCACTTGACTCGGATCCTCCTGCATCACAATTTAATAATGATCACACTGTCATATACTATTATTTGTAAGTGGTGCTAATAAAAATGCATCTCCTTAATATATAGGCTTCCTGTAACACAAGCAGCCCAAACATGGATACTAATTTAGATTTAAAAAGAAATAAGCATTCCTGTGAAGATTAATTAGTCAATGTCGTCGATTAAGCTCACATTACATTATTACGAGGGGCGATGCGAGCTGTGTGAACTGACCGTACAATGCCTGGTTGTGGACGCTCTCTTCAGGAGGTTGGCTGCCTATTCTACATCTCCCCATTTCCAGAAACCAATTCATTATACCCTTCTAAATTCCAATTCGCGCCTACGATGTAAGGTCTTTTTATTACTTTACAACTTATTTCTTAAGCAAAATTGTTTAAATTTTTTTGTTGGTAAAGCACACAGTGCTCTTCATTCAAGAATCCATTGCGATCTTTAAAAATTATAAAAATTCATCACTAAAAGTAAAAAAAGACTCCCCCAGTCCCCATCCATTATATTATATAAAATTTATATTTATAGCATGGAACAAACAGCATGCAGAGTAAAGCATTTAATTACCGCATTTAAAAATATACACGGAGAGTAGTTCCTTTTGCAGGACTCCTGATATATAGTCATGTTCACTCAAGTTCTCTCAAAATGACTTAGCAATGCGGCTTATGAAAGAAGTATCTTACGTATATTTGGTACACTTGTTTGAACATAACTCAACTCGAAACAAATTTGTCCCGTTTTATTTAATTAAGGTTATATTTGTTCAAATTCATAAGAACTGTTATATAGACAATTTCCAAGTTGAGAAAAGTCAGGAAATGGAATCGAATTTCAAGAGGCAAAAATGCCTCTTACAGTCGAGACATTGTGGCCGCAACTGGTCGCAGAAGACCACCAATTTTGCTCCTCGGCTGGCTGCAGGTATAGTTCGGTTACACCACTTCTGTTCAAAGTTTTATTGAACAGGTGTGACTCTTCATTTTGGATCACGATGGTACGTCTGTGGTGTGTATTCAACACATATAGATACGAGATTGTTTTTGATGGATTTGATGTGCGATATACAAGTTATATATTCATTATTCATCCATGCCTTCAAAAATAGTAGGTTCTGCTTGGGAATTTTTTTTCACCGTTGATGAGGGATTGAAAAAAAATCGGTACTAAAGGAGATATGTAATTTTATTTTTATAAAATTTTTTTAAAGCCGATGGATAAAAAACTCTCAAGCTCAAGCGTATATTGAGCTGTTTTAGAATCGCTACTAAAATCATTCAAATTCAGTCAGTCCATAATCGCTCATAATTGATAATTTTATAAACGCTCATAACCAGTATCCCAAACTCTAAAGCAGGCCCTATTATTCAAAAATTCTGAAAGTTCTCTTGATTCTTTTAGGATTCTTCATATTATCTTAGTGATCAAACCTAAAGGTTTGTTAAATTTTCGAATTATTTGCTGGCCAAATATTGCTTTTAGACAAATGTCATTTCAATTTGATCAAACCTACATTTTTCTTCAGGTGTTTTCTGTACATCTTGGTTCATGTTTTTGGCTAGTATTTTGATATTCCTAAACTTCGACGAAGTTTCATTATCCTACTCTCTATCAAAGATTTTCAACAATCATGTTAAGTTGTGTCTGGACGGACATATCAAACATATGCCTCTGGGAGGTTGAGAAAGATTGAAAGATCACTGTATAAGTAAAAGCTTTATTTTTTTATTTTTTATTTTTTTTTATCGTCATGACATACTTTTTACGAGTTTATTGTTGTGTGCAATACTATATATAACCCTTAATTGTTGGAGCTACAAAATTTTATACATGACTACGTTTGTGCAATGGTCCCTGAATGCTATTGTTCCACCTAATTCTACATAATGTAGGCCGAAATAAATCTTTGGGCAGATCCGTATCCCTAATCCTCTCAATAGCACAATTGTTCTCTCTAACATTAAATTCAAATTCATAAGCACCATTTTTTTTTCTGTATTATAATGAGAAAATAAAGTTCAAAACCCGATAACAATTGCTATTTTAAGCCAATATATGGAATTCAACGATTTAAAACTGTAACCTATCGTTTATATAACCATTCTGACGCAGACGGAACATGTTTTGAGCTTGGTCCCGGTTCTACTTAATTTTTGTTTCCTTCTTAATTTTATTAAAAGTAGTCTTTCATTTTTTGTTGATGCAATATGTGATTGAAAAGTTGATAAAATCGTGAAATTCATAAAATGTGTAATTAAAAATGAGTTGGGAAATTTTTATTTTTTTTTAAATTTTATTTTTTGAAATTAGACCCACACAGTGGCTAAGTTTCATCGTCGAATGTTGTTGACCTCGGTTTTCACACGATTAACGCGGCCAACATATCAGTCCCTCACTCACTTCCACTACCTTTTGTCCTACACTTTAGAAAAATCGTTAGAAGCACGTTGTCTTCTCCGAAGGTGGAGGAGACGACTGTCGTACGCACTACAATGATCAAATCAGACATCTTATAAGAATGTAGAATAATGTTACTTGTATATAAAGAGTTATATGATTATTTATATACAGATGATGTAGAGCAATTTTTATTTTTATTTTTTAAATTTGGTTGAAGAAATTCTGATTCATAGTATATGTAAAATATTATGTAAATCATTATGTACATGTAGTACAATCGAAAAATAAATAGGTGTGGGACGTGAGCTACAAGAGTGTTCGAATATAGAGGGGGTCAAAATAGAATCGATTTGAGAGAGAGAGAGAGAGAGTCATCTTACAGTTGAGTGCGTAAAATTGCATTATATTTGAATGACATTAAATGTGAGTTTTTTATAATCGGAGGGAAGAAATGATAATCATTGAAAGAAAAGACACGTGATCTCATCTTAATGGTTGAGGCGCTTGTCATATGCGTCATTCAAGCAATCATATGTTCATACGCTTTTAATGTTTTTGACATTTGCTACCCTATGACATTGGTGTGACATAGGCCTGAAATGTAAGGACTAAACTTGACAAGTTAATTTGGTAGAATGGTTGTTGCAGAGAGGTCACATCAATCAATTACAAAAAGATCTTGTGGGAAACATGACTTGAAAACCTAGAGGCTAATCACCTCGGAGCCTGGCTCAAATCACTTCGCCTCTACTATGAATGTTCGGCCTCTCCATGGGTTTTGGTTGGTAGCAAACTGATGTAGAGTGCAGGCCTAAATTTGCTTATTATGTGACTATCACGTAGCTATACTTGGAGTTCCATTGGATGAGGCATAATGGACGAATTATTTTATATAAATATCTGAGATTTTTTCTCAATATTCAATTATTGGATGCTTTTAGCATGTTCATCCCGCAGAGCCACAGTCCCTCTTTCACTCCATTGTCACTCTCTCAGATTTCCATATTAATATATTTCCCAACCCCACTCCCCAACATCCAAAACCTCCATCCGAAATCTTAAAGAGAGTGTATTGATGGTGATAGTTTTGTCCCTTTCAAAGCAGTTCAAATATCATTTGTTTTTTTGTTTGTGCTACTTTTTGTATTTAAGCAAAACATTATTCATATTTCCACAAGTTAAGCTTCTTCCTTTTTTTTTTTTTTTCAGTATTCTATAAAAGTTTGTAGTTTCTGATTGAAATCTATGAAGAAATGGATAGTGAGAATTATTCATCTGATTTCTTCGAGTCAAGGGAGTTTGGTGAAGCAAGAGTCCCCTGTGCTGCTTCGTCGTCCACAGACGATATTGTCAACATTCTCCAGGCACTGGAAGATGTTTCTGATATTTTTAATCCAGTGATTACATTGGAGGGACCTGATTTAACCTCAATACCTGGATATCAAAGAGGAAGTTCCTCAAGAGCTTTTCAAGAATTTGGGACTGAGATTGAGGGTTCGTTTCAGTGCAAGAGACAGAAACTGAATACCACGCAGGAAGGAATTATAGAAGGAAAACAAAAGATTTGTCACATATCAGTGGAGAGGAACAGGAGGAAGCAGATGAATGAACATTTGTCCATCCTGCGTTCTTTGATGCCTCGCTTTTATGTCAAAAGAGTATGTATTTCTTCCTAAATTTAGTCATATTATCTGGGGAATCTTTTCCAACTGTGTTTTCACATGAGGTGAAACTGGTTTGCAGCTATTTATATATGCCATTTCTAGTAATAACATATAAAATGGGGTATAATTTTTGGTGATATCGAAAAGAAAACATTTTCCCATTTTTTCTTTTCAGTACTCATAGTCTAGTATCATATTGTCCTAAATAAACATGTCTTTAGTCGAACATGACTACACAAGAAACTGAACATACTTCTTGAGTACTATAGATTTGTCATTTATAGATACTAGTTTGAGCCATTTATAGTAGTAACATGCAAAATGGTGTATAATTTCTCATGATATCTCAAGAGAACATTTTCATTTGGTTAAAAATCGTAGCTAGACAAGGCTGAATAGAATAAAATTTTAAAATTTCTTATTTTCTATAGTATTTTTCAGTACTATAGAAGAGTCCACCTTATGAAACGAACCATTCGAGTACCATTGTAAACATCACACATCATCTTTAGTCGAACATGAACATGTAGGTATTCAATCTTAATATTCTTTTTGAGTAGTGGATATATAGCTACTTGTGTGAGCCATATCTACCGGAAACAAGTAAATTTTCAATTTATTTTTTTTTGTACTAAAAAGATTTCATTTATTCTAATGCAAGAAATCTTTCATTTATGATATAGGGTGACCAAGCATCAATAATTGGGGGAGTTGTGGATTACATTAATGAATTGCAGCAAATTCTAAAATCCCTTGAAGCAAAAAAGAAAAGAAAAACTTTGAATGAAGTGTTAAGTCCTAGAATTGTTTCAAGTCCAAGGCCTTCACCTCTTAGTCCTCTAAAACCACCCCCTAGTCCTAAATTAAGCATACCTATAAGCCCGAGAACCCCTCAGCCAAATAGCACTTACAAGCCTAAGCTGCAACAGCAAAGTTACACGGCTAGTCCAGTTGAACCATCTCCTTCTTCCACAAGTTCCTCCATTAATGATTGTTTCAATGAGTTTGTGGCCAACTCAAAATCAGCCATTGCTGATGTTAAGGTGAAATTCTCAGGATCAAATGTTTTACTCAATACGGTATCTCCACATATTCCTGGCCAAGCAGTGAAGATCATTTCTGTCCTTGAAGGTCTTTCACTAGAAATTCTTGATGTGAACATCAGCACATTTGATGAAAGAATGGTGAATTCTTTCACTATTAAGGTATGCAACTTCTGTTAGTTTTCCAAATTGTTTTAGCCAAAGAAATTAGCCTTAGGCTCTCCGCTAGAAATATTAAGGGTCTGTTTGATGGGCAGCATTCAACTAGATGCAACGTTATATTTTAACTTTTTTCTCTTATTTTTGTACTGTCCAGTTCATATCGTACAAGACATCAAGGAAAATCATTGGCTTTGAAATAGTTAGATTTCCAACTAATTAACATTTCTTACAGATAAATGATTAAACTTCTAATCCAGTCACAACTTTGATACTATGATGCTGAAAATAAATTTTAAATTATATATATAGCTTAAACTTTTAAATAATATGATTATGAATTAGTAGGAATTAAGAGATTGCTTTCATAGATACGAATTTACCTTTATTTTCTAACAGCATGCACCAAAAGTTATAGATGATGATGATTATTATTATTATTTTTTAATATATATATCTGGTGAGCACTCAACGCACGTTTTAATGTATGTCAAATTAAGACGATGGATCTTTATATGGACTTTAGATGAACAAGACAAGCTAGAAACGGTGAAGAACATATTTGCAGCAAAAAAACACAAGAAGATGCGATGAAAAATTATTAAGTCATTTTCGAAAACGCACTTTCGAAAACGAGTTAAAATTTATAACTGAAAACGCAAAACGACTTTTTATCGTTTTCAGCGTTTTCAGTTATAAATGTCGAAAACGCTCAAAATGCGGAAAACGAGCCATTTTCGGGGAAAACTAAAAATCATTTTGAAAATGAAAATGCAAACCAACCACTACCTAAGTGTTCCTATTTCAACTCGTTTTCAAAAGAGACACCGGTACTGCTTGTACTACTTCTGGTACATATGAAAACAACAGTTTTCACCCAACATTTTGACATATGTTCCTTCGGTTATTATTGTTGCATGAATTTAATATTCGTTCAATGTTATTTCACAGAATTGAAATTTTGTAAATTATTGTACTTATAGAATTTTAACTAATGCATGGATCCGTGCTTTTCTTGATATGTAGATTGGAATTGAATGCCGACTAAGTGCAGAAGAACTGGCTCAGCATATTCAGCAGACATTTTGTTAAGCCCATTAAGTGCATGATCGGTAAGAAGGATAGGAAAGCAATGGATAGCAATTACAAAAAGATAGAATATGACTATACTCTAAAATTGTGTACCAAACATGTACGGTTCCCATGGTATGTATTTGAACTTTAAACCCTGAAGCACAATAGATCAGACAAGACCTGTATTTCTAGATATCTTGTATTTTAATTACTGTTTATTATTTGACCTTTTGGAGCATTCTTTTGAATTTTAACATTTTAATATATAACCCTTGTTCGTTAGAAATTAAAATTAAAATTTTAATTTAAGCTAAATTCAACAATTAATTTTAATTACACATTTATGGGATCACAACTATTGAACCAAACATTTCATCAAATTTTATCAAAATCTACTAAAAATTTGATTTAATTCCTATCAAACGGGGACATATTATGAATGTTTGGTATCTTGTTTCATCTGAATTTATCTTGTGTACATTTTGAGTTGACATCTGCTAACTACTCCACTTTCATGTTTCTTGCCTTTTCACTTCATTAGTGCACTCTTTTCCATAATTTAACAATGGTCTAAGAATGCACGATACAAGTATGGACTAAACCTTTGTTTGGTACCCAATATTTTCAAAATTCATTTTTTTCTCTTATTTTTAATCACATATTTTTCAATAAAATTATATTACATGCAAATCTAATTTTTTTTTTAATCTTTCACCACATATTTTTCATCAAAATACTATTCAAAAATATATTTTATGCTGAAAATGGGACTCAAACAAGCTCCAAAGACATCTCCAAAAGACTCTTTAAATACAAAATACTCTCTATTTTAAAGAATCAATATTTAAAAATGGGCTCCAAGAGACTCTTTATTTTAACTTTTTACAATAGAGAGTGTGTGTTTGACTCTCAAAATTTAAAGAGCTAAACTCACTCTTTATTCTTGATGTACAATGATTACATTTAACATATTACAAATTTCAATACTCTACAATTTAAAATTTTCAAATTACATTTGAACTGATTGGTCATTAATATATAAAAAATTATACTTAAATAAAATATGTAGAGAAATTATTAAATGTTCATAGGAAAAAACAAAATAAAGAATCAAAGTAAAAAGCTTGTTGAAGTGTATAAAAAAAAACTACTCTCTAAATTTAAAGATGTTCTCTATTATGTATAAGATGCTCTTTATAAATAGAGAGTCTTTTGGAGATACTCTAAGAGTTGTTTAGGAAGTTTACCTTTGAAGGGTCTCGAAAAAAACCTAAGTGGGGCATATTAGAGGGTATTATCTACATCTACGTGTTTTCTTATATCTTTCATATCCTACCTCATATAACTAGTTTATTTATATAGCTTTGCATCCGTAAATAGATTAGTAATATTCTATAAGAGAAAGTAATACAAACTGAAAGATATTTTGCAAAATTGGCTGGTATCAGAGCCATAAACCCCTTCTCAAACGTGTGGTTTTTGTCGAAGTCAAGTCCTTGTGGGACGGCAATACTTAGTGTAGGAAATCATGACATACTTTGATATGAATTTCAAGTAAAGAAACTTACTTTGATATGAATTTCAAGTAAAGAAACTTACTTGAAATGATGCATTCCAAGATCTTTGTGTGATTGAATCACCTTACTATCCAAGCATCAAAATCTACATTTTCTAGTACTCCAATGGTCCCTATCCCGATCACAATGGAAGGGGATTATTATCCACAATCTAAGTACCAATTTTTGTGAGATTTCATGCTAGAAATATGGTTATATGGACTTTTCTATTTTGGTGTGTATTTCCATACGAAATTTCACCATTTTTTCATGCCTTCTTTTTGTCATCTTTTCCATAACTTCCATTTGGAAGTTGCAAGGAGTTATTTGGGAGTTATAAATTTGAATTCTGAATTCAAACCACTCCCTCCAACCCTTTTAAAATCTTGTGGTTCAAGTCATCCCACATGGGTCACCTGTTATTTGTATTTTTCAATATCTCCCATTCCCACATGATGGGATTGATCCGAATCACATGTGACAATGAATGTCACGCCTTAGATCCATTCTCAATATCTATCTCACAAAGACTTATAAAGGAAATAGATCGTGCTACCACGAGTAGTATTAGAGCTCACAATACTATAAACCTGTTAGGGATATATAGTAGCTCCGTTAGAGGAATATCACATCTTGCTATACCCCAAACTCATTTTTCTACATTAATTCAAGTGTTTCCGATCCTTCAAGTATTCTATAGATATACTTGAATCCTACATTGCATTATTGTATTCACAATTGTGTTCTATACACTAAAAGGTTCAACACAATTGTCCGGCTAGTGAATAAAAATATAAATATTTGTTAAAATAGTTGTCCTTTCTTACTTGAATCATTCAATTTCAAATCAACTACTTTCCTAGACATACCCCATTAAACCGAATCAATCATAGTCATTGGTAACATGCTAAAGTAGCAACACTGAAATAAAATTTCAAAAAACAATCAAAAGTCATAAGATTATATATGAGGTTGTATAAACCTCATGGTCACACACAATGAGAAAGTAGGGATCCATTCACTCATTTACCCAATATTGATTGTAAAAGCACACGTGGTATGAAACACATGCTACGATGTTTTCTCCCTTTCTTTGGCATATGTCATATTCTTTATAAACAAATAACATCGTACAGATCATAGTTTAGGTATTTCCCGATACCTAACTTGAGTTCTCCTTATGTTCACTCCTTCTGGCAATCTCAAATTGAGAACTCAATCTGGCTACTAAATAGGTTAATGGATAACAAAATCCAATTCGATTAGTTGTTGTAATCCCATCTTGATATCTTATCAAGGCGACTAGATCGTGGATACAACATGATCACTATGTCTCATCTCAACACATCTCAAAGTGTCTAAGGCGATTGCTCGTGTGAGTGAGCCAATCTCAACCCGTTCAACATACTTTATATGTGCATGCAAATCATTTATCTCATAATTCCAACATTAGATTACATATGAACTCAAAATTGTTCATTTATAGGTACATAAAACTCCATTAAGAGTTTTCTGATACACTAAAACCCCATTTGGTACTCATTGATTTTCATTCCATGTCATTTCATTTTTTTCTCTCTTATTTTCAACCATACAATCTTCCATAAACTAATATTATACGTAAATCAAAAACTTTTCTTTCTTTGTCAACCACTCGTGTTTCAAAAAAACACTATTCCAATTTTCATTTCTACAAAATGAGGACCAAACAAGGGTAAGTATCATACTCTACGAAATTCTAGAGATTCAATATTACCAACAAATATATCACTAGACATTTTTAGAGTGTGATGATTACATGTTATTATTTACATAGATATATCGCAATGACACTTTATTTGCTAATATTTCTCACAAATATACCATCAAGTTACCACAATACTAAAAAAAAGCCTTTAAAATGAAATTTACAAGATGATTCATGCTGATCTCTTTAATCATTTCTCAATTAAGATTAAAAAGAAATACAATCTTTGTGTCTATTTGGTATAACTCTGAATTTAAACATACTATCATAGCTAGCATAGACGAACAAAAACGAATCCCATTGATATGAGAAAATTTCTATCTAACTTAATATACTCATATTGAGCATACCCTTTTTCAAAGAGATAATATTTATTTATCAGAAACTCATTAGTCTTCCACTTAGTTTTCAAGAGCCTGAATGTTCTCAAAAAACTTAATGTCCAAATAGAACTTCTATCATATCCCAGATTATGTTGAAATTCTACACTCCATATATATACTTCCATCACTTTCCTCAAAATTCTCCACTGAATTTCTAAACCAAAAATCATTGATATTAAATAGATCTTAGCTCCCACTAGAACCAAGAATCATTGAAATTAGATAGTTCTTAGATGGCTCTCACTCGGATAGATAGGTCTAACTCGAAAACAGATTACGCCCACTTGAATCAGAAGTTTGAATCAACTCTTATATATTCAAAACTGATTCGTCAATACATTTAATGTTAATTTCAATAATGTTCTCCAATTTTTTCTCCCTTACTGAGAAAAATATCAAATGTCACATCTTGTGACTCGATATTTATAAAAAAAATCACTTAAATACCTTTTTTGAACTACATGCATGTCATCGAGGCACATCTCATTCTCAATAGACTCTTGTTCCCGAACTCATTATCGAGAACATGTATAATCCATTATAAGTCTATGATAACCCTTATTATGTTATCTACATGTCAAAAACTTATATATTCTGAACATACCAATATTGAGAGAACTCCATTAACTGATACATTGTAGTTAGCCACTATTTTCAACAGCAAATATGTAAGTTGGACTGTATATCTCTAACCTCACATATTTAGCAATATTCCATTCCTTCAATCAAATACACCATATTATTATTCGTGATTAAGAAATAGTATATCAAATAAGAATCTCTTTCATCATAGATCATTGATATCTTCTTATAGAGATTCAGGCCATTAGATAATTCTCAAAGTCTTCACTTCCACAATCTTATTTTCTGCTCGACTTCAGAAAAGTCTAAACCAGTACAATATCTTTGACTTAAGAAAATCAGAAACATATCTGAAATGCATAAATCCATCTATAGATGTAATGAAAAGTGAAGTTTCATCTCTATCTCGCTTAATCACAGGCCACAAAGAAATTTGGATGAATTTATTCTATGGAAGTTTAGTTCGTATAGTTTTGAATGGTTTTCTCAGCTCAAAACCTCAATCCACTGTACAAATATCCAGAACCATAATAAATATCACCACTATGAGTACGAATAGAAATACTACGTACAAGTTCAAGCAAGAGAGCACTATTAGAAGAACAATAATTGTGATCAAATTTAGTGGAGTTTTTTTTATACCATCTTAATATCGAATAGGAGGTCATTTCTCCACTTTGCAACACTAAGTTGCAGTATCAGTCATATAAACATCCACTCCATCTTCATTATTTGTATATATCTACTTTGTATTAAGTCAAAAACTCGATAATAGAATAATATACATTTTGATCTCATATAAAGTGGATTTCTAACCCTTGATTCCACTATCCACAGTGTTTCCACATAAACAACACTAAGAGAAATATATTCAAGGGCAAGATCCTTTAGCTTAGCCTTTTTCGAACTAAGAGATTAAAATCGTATAGTTGAAGCACTTGAACCTTTATAAATCGATCTTCTACCAAAACCACTTCCATTCACTTACTATCCGATATGTTCTTCTTAGTCCCTTTTTTCAAGTCTCTTCATCTATCCTGCATTTGTTCTATCTCATTTAATGCTTAAGATTCAAAATTGCATGCAAGCTAGAACATTGCTACACAAGCATGTCCTCTAGACTTAACAACATCAAGTCACACGTCTTTTAACTCGCACATAGTGTCAATATAGAAAATTAACACTTCAATTTGTAAGTCACAACGACCTTCAAAGTTCTCATATATTGAGAATAGACTAGTTTGAACTTACTACTCATCTAAAAATAATGTGACCAACAAAAATATCAATACTATGTTAACCATCAACTAAGTCACATTCGAGAAGAAGATCATTTATAACAGAACTTAACAATTCAAATATTCAAGCACTAGAATCTATCTTTTCTTGTACTTAACGAAGTTCTGATCTTTATTCTCTAGAGTAGTATGACCTACATACGGTCTTTTATTGCGTGATTGATGCTCTCTAAAGCATCATATCCTTCTAGTACACTCAAAATCTTATCATGCCACAGATAGCCTTTCACCTTTATTAAGGTCAACCATTATAGATTTTGATGCCATGATCTATCAAATTTTTTAGAGACATTTTATTTTCAATTAATGTCCATTTATGCACATATTTAATTTACATGAATGCAAATTAACGTCTATGATAGTTCAACATTGGGCATAGAGTCGAAAGTTCACTATGTTCCCAATCCTCGTCCGCAATCCTATTGTTTCACTATCGTAAACTTAATTTTATAATGCAAAATTTCATGGGTTCTAAGTGATAATTACATTAATTCTTCCAACTTCAGAACTCCTAAGTCAAATAGTTCTATGTGTGATTTTCTCTAAATCTTCCAATCACCGAACTATCACTCAACTGACAATCAATAGATCTAAATAAGAATCTCAATAATTCTACTGACCTTAGCATTTATAACAATACATGAATTAATAGATATCATTTATTCAATTAAATCATTTCATAATATGCACTAAAAGCATAAATATGTACATTTATTCAATCATGACATGCATCATGATGTAACAAAAAAATTATTCCAAAGGATAACTCTAATTATAATTCAAAAATAAAACTAACATCATTTAAGTTTTATTTTACACATTCTCAATCCCATTCAAATCTCTGTCACAACACAGTCCTAATAAATGGGAAATGACATCAGAATTCTCATATTCTGCTTGTCATCAAAAAACTTATATCCCCAAATATTCACATGTTCCACAATAGGTCATGTTTTAGATCCATTTATTTATATTGATAAGCACGGAACATTTCAACAAGTTCCATAGTCTTTGATTTTCTAGTATTCCTTCTAAGGATACTATAAATGTGCATAGATCCAGTCATATCTGATCAAGCACAAAAAAATTGAAAACAAGTCACAATTGATCACATAACCTAATCAACCCACATAATATATATATATATATATATATATATATATATATATATATATATATATATATAATAATAATAATAATAATAATAATAATAATAATAACTCCCACTAAGCAAATACCACTTAATTAATATTTTCAATTTTTATTAAAAAAATAGAATTTAATCAAGTCCAAAATATATTTTTGATTATCCGAAAATTAATTTTAATTGCATGTAAAAAATCAAGAATATTCGAGGGACCAATTTGTAAATTTCTAAATTCCATTTGAAAAGTCAAAAAGTAGTTTTATTTAACTTTTCAATTTTTCAATCCTTTTTTTTTTCCTAATAAAAAGGTAAAGCGGTGAGCGCCCACTACACACCTATCTGCAGCTCTTATTCAACAAAAGGAAAAAAAATCGTTGATTCATCCCTTTAATCAATTTGACGTTCTGAGTTCATTTATGTGGTCATTTTTTACAATATCAACTTTTAAAACTTTGTTCTAGACCTAAACAAATCCAACCGAGACCAAAAATGGGAAAAAAGTATTGTTCATCTTTAAAAAAAAAAAAAAAAAGAGCAGAATTTTCAGATTTTTTATCAATACTTCAGGAGGCCATAACTTCTTCATTCCAATGCCAAAATTTATGTTCTTTATAGCATTGAAAAGGTCTCAAGAAGATCAATCCAACCATACCAAATAAGCATCATGACACATAGTATGGAAAAAGTTATCATGTGATGAAGTTTCAGATTTTGCCCCTTTTCAGGCAAAAAAATCAGATTTATATCTAAACTTCGGACGGCCATAACTTCTTCATTCTAAAGCCAAAAATTATGTTCTTTATATCTTGGAAAGGTATCGAGAATATAAAGAAGATCTATCCAACATACCAAATGGGCATTATGAAACACAATTTGGAAGAAGTTATCATGTGATGAAATTTCTGATATTACAAATTTTTCATACAAAAACAGATTCTCATCCATACTTCGGGAAGGCATGACTTTCTCATTTCAAGCCCAAAATTAATGATCTTTATATCGTTAGAAAGGTATCAAGAAGATCTATCCAACCATATCAAATGGACAGTGTGAGACTTAATGTATAAAAACTTATCACGTGATGAATTACATGATTTTATCAAGTTTCATGCCTAAAATTCAGATTATCATCCAAATTTCAAAACCTCATAACTTCTTTGTTTTTAGTCCAAAATTTTAGTTCTTTATATGATTGGAAAGCTTATGAGAAGATCTTTCTAGCCATACTAATATTAATGCATGAAGATGAATGATCAGATGGCAGTAAATTATCAAATGATGCCACTAAATACCACAAAAGATTTTAAAACTTTGCATACAAGATTCATAACCCAAATTGTATCATGTAATGGCATATTTAAGGATGAATTACACCAAGGAGTTGAATCTCATGGCTCTGATATCAATGTAGGAAATCGCAGCATACTTTGATATGAATTTCAAGTCAATAAACTTACTTGAAATGATGCATTCCAAGATCTTTGTGTGATTGAATCACCTTGTTATCCAAGCATAAAAATCTGCATTTTCTACTACTCCAATCGTCCCAATCCTGATCACAATGGAAGGGGATTATTATCCACAATCTAAGTAGCAATTTTTGTGAGATTTCATGCTAGAAATATGGTTCTAGAGACTTTCCAATTTTGGTGTGTATTTACATACGAAATTTCACCATTTTTTCATGCTTTCTTTTTGTCATCTTTTCCATAACTTCTATATGGAGGTTGCAAGGAGTTATTTGGGAGTTATAGATTTGAATTCCAAATTCAAACCACTAGAACCTTTTTGAAATCTTGCGGGTCGGCCGTATTTTCCAATACTTAGTTCATAGTAGGTGTCATCTGTGGTTATCTCTTGTGTTTCCATTGCCATATGTGAGTTTCAACCAGTCATCGTGGTCAGCAACGGTAGTCAAACCGTTGTTCATTGAAGTCAAAGTTATATGGGGTCGATTCCTGAAATTTCCAGTACCATCTCATTTCTTCAATGCTATCTGTGACTAGGTTTCTCATTTTTGGCACATCAAAGGTTGAGTTCTTCGCATTTTCGGCATGAGGTTGGTTGAATTGATTCTGGGTACTTCAATTTCCAACATTCTTGATTGTCAATTTGTCTAGTTTCTTTCCTTTTGGGCTTGCTACTTGAGTATACTGGAAAGAGTTTATTTTTTAAGCTTAAGCTTTAGTAGGCTTATTTGGTTTGGGCTTGGTTTTTTTTTTTTTAAGTGGCACAATTTTATTTGGGCTTGTGTTCAAGTGTAAAATCAATTAGGGTCATTTCATCATGTCGACTGAGAAGGGTGATTTCGTCTACATCAGCTTTACTAAAAAAATTATTCTTCAAGGGCATCTCACTTTCAATTGTTGGTTGAAGGTAAAGGGGATCTATGGGACATATTGATGGAAGCTTTTCGCCTTCTGATCAAGAGATTGACAAAGAGAAGTATCTTGCTTGAAAAATTAAAGATTTTCGAATTACGGCCTGGATTGTTGGATATATTGATGCTCAGATTATTCTTAATCTTAGACCTTACAAGTCAGCTCGATCTATGTTGGAGTAATTGAAAAAAATCTACACTCAAAGCAATAATGCTTGATGTCTTCAATTGGAGTTTGTATTGTCAAATTTTTCTAAGATTCTCACTCCTTTGAAGAGTATTATTCTAGTTTTTCTAACCTTTAGACGAAGTACACAGATATTATCTATACTTCACTGTTACCTGACAGTTTGGAGGTTGCCCAAGTTGTGCATGAAGTCACCAAGAGGCATCAATTTTTCATGAAATTGCAAATTACATTTGAACATATCCGGTCCAATCTTATGAATAGTGAATTCATTCCAACATTGGATGGCTGTTTGGATGAATTGCTGAGAAATGAGCAACAATTTATCACTCGTTCCTCTTTAGAACAACATCAGAGTCAAGTAGCACCAGTTTCTGTTGCATATGTTTCTCAAGGAAAATTCAAACCTCGAGATATATCTAGTCTGCAGTGTCACAGTTGTAAAGTATTTGGTCATATAATTCTTGAGTGTCACAAAAAAGTATGAAATTATTGCAAGAAAGATGGACATGTCATTAAGGAATGTCGTACTCATTCTTCATGCAAGACTGAAGCAGGTTATGTTGCTACTGCCACTTTAGCCTCTAGTTCTGCTCTACCAACTGCTCCTACTTAGTTCTAGCCTCTCCCAGTTCTTCCCAAAACTCCTGAGATATCCAACATATGGTTATTTCTTCTTTACTCGCCTTAAATGTTTTAGGTTTGGTTATTAGACTCATATGCCTCTAACCATATAACTTATAATCCTTTGTTGCTTAATAACCTTAGACCGTATACTGAATGTCGCTATATAAACATAGTTATTATTAACATTCTTCTATCCACCGTGTATCACCAGATTTGCCTGATTTTTAGTCTTTCCTAATTTATCAACTGATCTTATAATCCTCCAGTAATACCCACTAAACAGGAGGTGGTTGTTAGGCTAGAAGTATTGCTTTCTGTAATGCATTTTGAACTTGATTTTATTCCTAGCCATTACCTTAGCTCTTTTCTGTTCTCTTCTATGTTGTTTGAAGATCCTTTCAATCTCAAGATCTATAGGGAGGACCTCGATCATGTCAAAAACTTGCATAAATTGGTAAAGACTTGTGAAGAGTAAAGCAAGAAAAGATTGGTATCTCAATTAAAGCCTAAATACAATAAAAAGCAAAAATAAAAAAGAAATTGAACTTAATATAAACTTCTAAACAAAAATTAAATATGTTATTCCCAACAACGACGTTAAAAACTTGTTCGCATGAAACCTACAAGCGTACAAGATCGTTGTACAAGTAATAAAATTTGTGAATTAAGAGTATTGTTTCCATGATGAATAAGATCTAATTTATAGTTCAATAGCTACTATTAAATTCGAAGTGTGGTACTATCGAAAGAGTTGTGATTTATTTATTATTTATTCTAATTCTAGTCTATGAAAGCGATAAAATTTGATTAAATCTAATGTGAATGCTTGTATTGGATTCATGTATCCCCTTATTTCAATCTATTTCAATTCACAATAAACATTTTATTCAATTCATGCATTTTTGACAACCAATAAAGCTAATATGTTAAATGCTTCTTTTCAAGATACATCAACCTATGACTAATACTAGACGATCCTATTCCTAGTTCGAATTCATATGAAAGTTATGCATTTAATTTAGATTATCAATAAGATTGCATATATGAAAGAAATTATTCTTAATTCTACCTACACATGTTGATTTTACCACGTTCTAGACTCATTGTAAGTATTCATACATTACAATAAGCAACTAACTACTTAATTGACAATCAAGTAATAAATAGTGCAATGGGTATGTAAAATCAATCAAAGAATAACACGAAATTTCTCAATTGAAGTCTTGAATTGAAATAAATGAAAATAGAGTTCAAACATTCATCCAATACAATTGAAAAATCTAGCCAACCATCATAATTATTATACTATACAAGAAATAATAGAAAGACATCACCTGAATTGAGAAATAATGCAAAATCTGATTTCCTAGCTTGAATCTTGACTTTGGATTAAGGATATTCAATAAACTTGTATAATTTCCTTTGGTGATATTGCACTTTGTTCTTCACCTCCGATATATGCAGAATATAGAGATTTTTAGGTCTAGGGAGGTCTCCTACATGTTATGGACATGTTATGGTATTTATAGAACGCCAAAATATTATTTCTAAGTAGAGTTTAAGTAAACTAATGAAAGCGAATTTTTCGTTAAGAAATGCAATATGCAACTGCATAGTGCAAATGGTTGGGGCCTCATAGAACAATCAATAAGTGAATCTGAATTCTTTGAATAACCAGTTGCAACTGCATGGAAAATAACTCTATGCGTCTTCATAGAGTTAAAAACTTTCAATTTGTTCACTTTGGTCCCTCAATTCTTCTCAATGCCATTTTGGTCATTTTCTGTTGTATTCTCATTTCCTTTGCTTCCAATTGAATCTAATCGATTTTATGGCATCCTCCATCTTCATTTTGAGGCTCGATCCAACTATGAGATTGTTACACTATTGTCCTCAAACTCTAGATTTTGCACTTGTTCACGATTTTTAGTTCATTTTCTCCAATTCTTCAATCAAACATGATATTTACCTATTAAACACGAAATAACACAAACGAGGTAATATGTTTCCCGAATAATAATAAAATGCTATAATCTAAGGCCCTGAATAAGTGTAGAAATTACACTTATCAATGTTCTTACTTGAAATGATCAATTCCAAAAAAAAAAATTGTGTGATTGAATCACATTGCATTCCAAAGCTTTGAAATATGCATGTTTTTGTACTCCAATGGTTACAATTTCAATCATAGTGGAAGGGAATTATTAGCTATCTAAGTACCGATTCTATGAATTTTCATGCCAAAATAGTGATTTTAAGTCCTTTCCATTTTCAATGTATTTGCACAAACGAATTTACACAATTTTCATGCCATCTTTTCTCTCATCTCAATTGCTAGACAAAGGATGGAAGTTATATGGAATTATGGAAGTGATAGGGGGTTGAGGATTATAGGTTTGAATTTCATTCATACCATTCCCTCCAATCCATTTTGATGTCTTGTGGGTTGGCTCTCTGACAAGGATGACTCACAATCCATATTTTCCAACATTTTCCACTCATACATGATAGATTGACCTGATCAACAAGTGAAAATGAATGTCACACATCAAATCATTCTCGAGATCTATCTTACGGAAATTTATATGACAAATAGATCATGTGATCATGACGCAGCAGAAACTTATAAGAAAGACGAACAAATCTCACAAGATGAAAAAACCCACGAAAAAATTTTATTTCTGTCAATCAATATGGCTACAATGGACTTACAACGTTTTATATAGGGAAACCCTAGGAAAATTTGGAAAATGAAAAAAAAATAATAAAAAAGATTTTTTCCAAAAATGGAAAAAAATCGAGATAATGACTAAAATTAAAAGTCCTAATCTTAAGGGTTATCCTCCAACAAATGGAATTCAAATCCAACTTAAATTGATAAAGATATAACCAAAACAGAATTTACCAAAAAAGGAAAAACTCATAAATGAAGCCCTAAATGAAGGAATTTGCCCGAAATTGGGTCTACATCAGGAGCAAAGCTGCCGAGTCTTGGTCATTACCCGTCTCCAATCAAATTTGACTAAAATTTCGCAAAACATGGACAATCCCAAAAATTCTCCAAAAATCAGGAAGTTGCCTATTTTTGCTTGTGCTGGTCCCACTTTTTTGTAAAGTCTAATTCCTTCTGCACCACATCATTCTCTCCTGGTTAAGAAAAATTTGCCCTCAAATTTGGCAGGAAAGTAACGTTATCATCAGAATTTCACCACGAAATGGCACCAGATGCTTGACATTAAAATTTTGGATGTACGAATGTCACTGTGCGACTTCAACTGATATGCATTGAGATTAATCATTTCAGTGATCTCCATTGGACCAATTTTTCTTACGGCAAGCCTGGTGTATTCATGAGCAGGAATACGACCCTTTGTTAACACCACCTAAACGAAGTTACCAACCACAAACTCGACATGGCAACATTTAAGATCCGCATCATGCTTTACTTAGTAACAGCAACCTATAAATGATCATAAGTCTGTGAATAAACTTACTGCAACTGTTTAATGAAATCCTCCAATTTACCATGCATTTTAACAGCAGTAAAACTGGAACCAGATCAAGAAGACTACAATGAACAAAGCCATACACCTCCTGAAAAGGGCTAAAGCCTGTACTTCGACTAACTACATGATTGTCAGCAAATTTCGCCTGGAACAATTTTTTATCCCATCACTTGATGTGATCACCAACTAAACAATATAGTAAATCACCTAAGGAACAGTTGACAACCTCTGTTTGACCATCTATTTAAGGATGATATGTACTGTTGAAGTCCAATTCTGTATTGACCATACGCCATAAACTATGCCAAAAGTGACTAAAAAAATGAGTATCTTGATCAGGCACAATAGAAACAGGAAGTCCATGTAGACGATAGACCTCACGAAAATACAGCGATGCCCTACTAACAACATCCGTAGTCAAGAAATGAAATGGATCATCTTGAAGAAACGATCAACCAACACAAAAATAGAATCAAATTCACGCTATGTCATGGGTAGCCCTAAGACAAAGTCCATACTGACATCTATCCAAGATAAGGTTGAAATAGGCAGGGGCATATACAAACTAGCATTTATGGCCTTGCCTTTAACAAAATGACATGTTCGACAATGCTTCACGAATCTACCAACATCTTTGTGCAATGAAGGCTAAAAATAAGAAAAAGCAACTAGCTATAATGTTCAATCACGACCCACATGGCCCTCCTTATGCAACTATTGAATTATCTTAAGCCCCAAATTGCGCTCAGGAATACATAGTTGATTTTCCCAAAAAAGAAAACCATCGACCCATACAAACTCCAAATGCACACCCTCCTGCAACTTTCAAATAATCTGCAAAAAATATGGATTACTAGCATATAAATCGTAAATAGTGTCAAAACCAGAGACCTCTACTCGCAATTCTATCAGAAGAGTTTGTCGCCTACTCAATGCGCCTACTACCATATTAAGGCACCTGCTTTATGATTAATTACAAAAGTAAATTGTTGCAAAAAAGCAATCTAAGAAGCATGCCGAGAAGATACCTTATCATGAGTATCAAGGTTTTTAAGGGCATCTTGGTCAATATACAAAATGAATTCCTTCTGGAACAAATAATGATGTCAATGTCGAACCGCCTGAACTACCGCATAGAACTCCACATTATAAGTATTATACCGAGACTTAAGGCCAGGAAGCTTCTCACTTAAATATGCAACAAGGTGATTGTTCTGGCTTGGCATACCACCAGTACCCACCTTTGAAGTATCACAATGCAACTCAAATGGCTAAATAAAATCAGGCAACACCAAAATTTGGACAGTTGTCAATTTCTGCTTAATCAACTAAGGATATGCTTCTGCCCCAAGAGTCCACTGAAACTTGCCACCCTTCATATAATCTATAATCAGCTCCATGATACTTTTAAAATATGGTACAAATCTGCGCTGAAATGAAGCAAGGCCATGAAATCTCCGCACTTCTGTAACCATCTTAGGTTGTGGCCACTGGCTTATTGCTTTTACTTTGGATGTATCAACAGCTAACCCCTCTTTCGACACCACATAACCTAGAAATACAAGCCGGTCAGTCAGAAAAGTACACTTCTTCACTGCAGCATAAAATTTATCCCTGCGAAAGATTGAAAGAACTTCCTGAAGGTGTTGGACATGATCATCACTTTTAGCACTATAAATCAGAATATCATCAAAGTAAACTACAACAAATTTATCGATGAATGGACGAAGGGCTTAATTCATAACCCGCATAAAAGTACTTGGCGCTTTGGAAAGGTCGAATGGCGAGACTAACCACTCGTGTAACCCCTCCATTATCTTAAATGATGTCAGAATATTTTAACATCGTTACCTCTCTTAAACCAAGGCAACTTATACAGTTTGGAATGTTTCTCAGTCTGCAAACCCAATTTCTTTTCCCTAAGACACAATTTTTTCCTTTCATAATTTGGATCTCGTCACCTTTGTTTGCTTCCACCACACCACTGCTGGTTCATGAAATCTAGTCTCAACGAGATGCACAAGTTTACCAACAGGAACCTCCGTAAATTCTAAGACCTCCTCCACTGTAGTCACCAAATCCAAGAATTCTTCTGGACTTAATCTATCATGAAACTCAAGGATATCAACCTTAAACCATGATTTTCAGTGCCTATTTTCTTCCTGGTCAACTCTCCTCCATCGGACGATAGATCTATTAGATGATCAAGTGGTACAAATGGATTTTCATCTTCAGAATCCTCAACCGGTTGGCCACAGACCCATGTTGATGTGGAGCGAGTACAGCAATTTGTTGGGTCAGCAACTCCACTTGTTGACTCAACTGCGCGATCTCATTATGTCTATTTACCTCCTCTACAGGGCTTCACGGGCTTCTCATCCACAAAATCTATTAGTGAAGGAACGAACGTAACTGTTATATCAACTAATGTAGCAGAAGGTTATAGGAAAAATGAACAAATCTCATAAGATGAAAAACCCAAGAAATTTTTTTATTGTTATCAATCAATGCCGTCACAATGGGCTTACAATATTTTATATAGGAAAAACCCTAGGAAATTTTCGAAAAATGAAAAAATAATAAAATATGATTTTTTTTCCAAAAATGGAAAAAAAATCAAGATAATGACTAAAATTGAAAGTCTTAATCTTAAGGGTTATCTTCCAACAAACGGAATTCAAATTCAACTTAAATTGATAGAGATATAACCAAAACTAAATTTACCAAAAAGGAAAAAAAATGCACAAACGAAGGCCTAAATGAAGGAATTTGCCTGAATTAGGCAATATCAAGAGCAAAGCTACTAAGTCTTGTTCATTGGCCCATTTCCAATCAAATTTAACTAAAATTTTGACAAAAAATGACAACCCCAAAATTTCTCCAAAAACTGGGAAGTTGCATATTTCTGCTTGCGCTGATCCCACTTTTTCATAAAGTCTAATTCGATCTGCACCATATTAGATCAACTAGTAATATTAGAGCTCATGGTACTATAAACCTATTAAAGATATATAATAGCTCTACTAGAGGAACATTACATCTTGTTATACCTTAATCTAATTTTCCAATATTAGTTCAAGTACAATCCCTCGAATATCTGTGGAACATACTTGAACCCCGCATCATACATCATATTTACAATTATATTCTATATCCTAAATGGTTAAATAAATTATCCTATCGGTGAATTCAAATATAAACGTCAGTCAAAATAGTTTTTTTCCTACTCGAATCCTTCAACTTTAAATCAACTGCATTTCTATACATGTCCCATCAAATCAAATCAATTATAATCATTGATAACATTCTAAAGAAACAACACTTTAATAGAATTACAAGAAATGGTCAAAAGTCATAAGGATACATATAAGATTATATAGACCTCAAGGTCTCAAACAATGAGAAAGCAAAGATCCATTCACTCATTTACCCTTTATTGGTCGTAAAAGCGCGCGTGGTGTGAAACAATATTATAATGTTTTCTCTCTTTCTTAAAATGCATGTCATATTCTTTATAAACAAATAATACCATATAAATTCTAGTTTAGATATTCTTCAATACCTAACTTGAGTTCTCCCTCTATTCATTCTTCCAGGTAATCTCAAGAGAACTCGATCTAGATATTTAATAGGTTTAATGAGTAACAAAAAAATCCATTTTGATTATTTATAATAATCTCATCTTCATATTTTATCAAGACGCCTAAATATATGATCACTGTGTCTCGTCTCAGTACATCCCAAATTGTATGCAACAATTGCTTGTATGATCAAGTCAATCTTAACCCTTTCGACATACTTTATTTGTTCATGCAAATCATTATCATATTCTAAGCAAGTCTAGAGATATGACAATACCAACGAGTATATCTCCAAACATCTTCAGAATATAATGATTACATATTATCATTTACATAGATAATTACAAAGACACTTTGTTTGCAACTCTCTCTCATAAAAATACTATCAAGTGATATATTCCATCATGATACTTGAGATCCTCAACACATATGATAATTACATAATTATCATTGATCTCATATTTTCACCAAATATCATTTGATGCTCAATACGTCTATAACAAAAAATTTCTTCCGCTATCAAGATACTCATTATAAAATATGCTTCTTGCTACTCTCTATAGCAAGAGTACACAAGTCTAATGACTATTAGTGCTTGACTAACTCTTATACTTAGTCAACATTTGCATATCTATTTCAATAACAAGTTATTCCCTCAATAACAAAATATAGTAACTAACAACTTTCAGATATCACAACACGCTTCCTAAGGATAGCATTAACACCTACTGACTAGATCTATGGCACGATAAATGTAAGGACAAGTGTACACTACAAAAAAAAAGGTATTAGAGATGGAAATTTTCGTCACTAATGCTTTGATTCCATTGCTAATGGGCTTTAGTGACAAAAAATTTTCGTCGGTAAATCTGACGATGAATTGCCCGTGAGTAATTTACCTATGAGTAAAGAAATCCATCGCCAATTATCAATAATTTAGCAACAACATTTTCGTCGATAATTATCGACGGATTTGTTCTGTGATGATATTTTTTGACAAGTTGACAATTTGTTTGTCGCTAATTATCAATAGATTGAATCCATCACTTATTAGCAACAGATTTTCGTTACAATTTTTGTTGTTAATGCCAATTAAAATTCAAAACAACATAAAATGAAACTAAATTACAAGAATAATTAGTCCAATTATTGAAGACACTTATGTAAACACTTTTGATTCTTGAAGTCATCTATAATTTTCTTGACAAGTTTACACTATTACCTTATTATGGTTCCATGCCAAAATTGAAACAGACATAACATCATCGGTTGTTATGCAAATATATGCAACTTAACACACATACTACTATTATTGTTATTTCAAGAAGAGGATCATGAAGTGAAATGTTTCAAGAATCAAGAACCACCTTACAATTGGAAAGTTACGGAGAATTGTTCTTTCCACAAAATGATCTCCTACCAAACCAGACCAATCATAGGACGAGTAGAATCCACTAGCCCTATGATATGGTTTTGGTCTACCTACATCTACTCCGAGGAAAACTTTCCCATTTCAACACATACAATCTTGAAGTGGAAAAGGTAGCATGACTCACCTTTATCTTGAGATCATCAATGACATCCATCCCCACAGTACTCTATTTTGGTAACCTTATGGCATGAAAATGTCAAGCCAATTGAATGATCATAAGAAGTAAATATAGATTCTCCTGAATCTTGAGACTTCAACACACAGGGTAGGCCTCTCTAGGCTTGGACTTTGGCATGCACTTAGGTACACTTTTAACAACTATTTTTCGAAGCATAAAATCATAAAACATGGAATAAAAGTTTCAAGAATATAGATAGGATAACCTTTACAAAAAATAGCAAGTTATCAACTTGAAGGTTAGCATTTTGCCAAATTTTAAGCATCCATTGCCTAGGATTACCAAATTATTCATCCAATGTTTGCCACACGTGTAATGATCTCGAATACCCAGTTGTAAGCTAAAATAACTTCCAACATCTCCCCATTTTTTATAACCTAAAGAGATAAATAAAATATTGTGTGATGTTCATGAAATTATTTGTTTTGATTTAAAATCCACCGCAAGTGTGCGGTTCGTTAACAAGTAGTAAAATGGACTATGAGTCCAAGTATCGATCCCACAAGGATTGAATTAGTTCAAATCAACCTATTATGACCTTAACCGAAACACGAAAGTAAAATCGATGTTTTGTACTTTAACCAAAAAGATGTAAACTTTGATGCAATTATAAATAAAAAATTATATTAAATGCAAAATAACTTGGATGCAATTTAACTCGAATTTATGAACTAATGAATTTACTAACGCACTAGGATCACGAATTCCCAAGCAATACTCGTTCAATTTTCAATCACGTAAATTTGACACGTAATTCCACAAAAGATTAATCAATATTCCTATTTTAATTTAGTAATCTCTCTCGAGCAATGCCAAACCTATTCCAATATATGATTCGACTATATTTCTATGACGAATGCTAACATACCGAAATGCATTATAAATTCATGAATATCCAATAATTCACACAAGGCATAGAGGTATATTTCTATCCTCTATCAAACCCTATGATGATTTATACTATGTCGAACCTATTTTCCTTCTTTCAAATGCATAAAACAAGCCACCACAATCACATAATTACGTGTATAATCATATGGAAATAAAAACGTAATAAACCATTCAATTCCGGAATATGCGTTTAAAGATGTAAAATATCCAAATCAAAAATCAAACGTAGTATTACAAGGTTCATCAATCTCCTAGCAATGATAAATCTAGCCTAACATGCTAAAAAGAAGAAAACGTAAAAATATTTGAAGAAACGTCATCACCCGAATCAATCTTCAATCGAATCTTCACTTGGGGCGATGTTATCCTCTTGTTCTCTTCTTGTTTCTCCTTCAAAATCTCTCAAAAACTTGTAAAAATGGCGTCCCCTTCATTCTGGTCGAGTTTTTGTTTATATAGGACCCTAAAAATATTGTTTCCATAAGAGTTTCGATGGAAAAAGGAAACTGCAATTTTACCCGAGAATTGCTCTATGCGACCGTATAGAGCAACTCTATGTGGTTGCATAGAGTAAAACTTTTCTAGCATTTTAAGTTCGGTTTTGCTCTATGCGACCGTATAGAGGGGTCGCATAGTGCTACCAACTATGAAAGGTATTCATTTTGGTCTTCCTACTTGAATTCTTCACTTCTTGGCATCCTTTCTTCATTCTTTCCATTCCATCATCCCAAGATATCATCAATTGGCAATTAGCTTAATCAATTTCTCGATTTGTTCATCGGGTCAACTTTTGGATAATTGCACCTTGGTCCCTGAACTTTCACTTTGCATCATTTTAGTTCTTTTTCGCGTCTTTTTCCTGAATTTCACCATGTTCATCGTTGTTCCCTACAATTCACAAATGTAATGAGATTAAGTCATAATTCAATCATTTTGCTCGTTGTTCAGTCATGTTTGTAACCTAAATAAGTGTGCAAAAACACACTTATCATGTGACAAGAGATGTAATGGATGACATTCAAGATTAAGATATATTGATGCCTTTCACACAATCAAACAGATATATTTTCTCTTAACTCTATCTTCAATCTCATGGTTCAAAGGTACCAATGAGAAGAAATGTCAATTGGAAAACAAAACCAATGATACAATGCACACTTGTCCATTATAAATTGAATCCTAGCCAATGATACAATGCACACTTGTACATTGTAGATTAACTCCCAGTCTAAGAAATGACCAGGTACTTATAAATTTGCTTCACATTTAGCTCATGACCGCCCACTTGTTGGAAATGGATGTTAATTGATGAAGTAAGCTCGTTACAATGACTAGCATATAAAATAGATTTGGTAGCAGCTTTGTAGAGTTAGACACCAAGATTTGTATTTCCTAATCACCTAATGCCCTAATATGGATTGACCAAATAGAAATAAAATTGATTATAATAAAAAAGCCATTACAATTTTAATGAATGCAAACACCAAAGAGGAACGAGGATCTTATGTACACATGCAATATCCCAAAAATATTTCAATCGAGCTTAACAGCATCAATATATCACAATTCAGGAGAAGAAAAAATACTGTAAATAGAAAGGAATAACATCGGAAAATAGCAAGGACATAAGGATTTGCATTTACAGATCAACTTTTACTTAGTACTATTAAGTATTAACCGATCCATGTTATCGAACATGCCATAGCAAGAGAAACATTTCACAAACTTGTAACGGCCTGACCCGCATGGATCGAAACATCGGTTGATTAACTGTTCTTTAGCCCCAAACTTAATAATTAACTATACTTTTAGCGAGAAGTATAAAGATTTAATTTAAAAATTTATTTCAATAATTATTTAATTCTAAACAACATCATTTCATATTAATGGATCATCTAATAATTTCCTAGAAGTAAAGTCACTTTTGGACAATAGCAAAATAGTGAAATGATACCAAAAGAAACAATTTTAAAAAGAATTTGAACAAAGTCCGTGCAAATTCTACTATTTTCATGAACAATGGCATGCATAAAAACAAGGTAGAGCAATCTGTCTTTTTTTTTTTTTTTTAAACAACATAATTCAATACTAAAAGAACAAAATTATGAGTAGCTTGCCAACTGATCTAGATTAAATGTCGTTTTTACCAGAAGAAAATGAGCGGACTTTTTTCGACGATCCACTATTATCCATATAGCATTATGTCCTCTTGCTGACTTCGAAAATCCTACCACAAAGTCCATCATGATATTCTCCCACTTCCATTTAGGTATGTCCAATGGATTTAACAACCCTTTCGGTATTTGATGTTCTGATTTAACTTGTGGACACACTATGCATTTGCCACAAATAAACCTATACTTTTTTTCATCTTTCTCCATAAATTTTCATACAACCAGGATGTGCAGTGTAAGGGGTGAAATAAGCCTCTTTCAATATCTCCTTCCTCAAAACTTCATATTTAGGCGTACAAATTTTTCATTTAAACATCAGTGCCTGATTCAAAGCTACTCCAAAATCATTTCTCTTATTAGTACCAATTTCGTTCTTGATCTTATACAAGAATAGGTCTTTACCCTATGATTTTATGATCCGATATCTAAGAGTAGGTCCAACCACCAAAGTTGTTAAACAAGCGGTGACTTGCTTTAGTATAGTAACCATTTTGATCCATAAATTCTCCAAGTCTTTGATCAACTCCATGTGAGTAGTAGGTAATGATTACAACCATCCCCCATTAACTTTCTATTTAGAGTATCGACGACAACATTAGTCTTACTAGGATGGAAATGAATAGTGCAATCATAATCATTTACTAGCTCCAACGATCTATCAGTCTTATATTCAATTCTTTCTGTGTGAAGCACTATTTGAGACTCTTATACTCCGTGTAAATGTTGCACTTCCCTCCATATAAGTAATGGCGTCATATCTTTGATGCATGAACAACGACAATTTCTTGAAAATCTATACAAATTTAGAAAATTGCTCAACTAACTTCTTTTTCTGCAATCGTTAGGAAAAGGAATTGGTGACACATAATCTTTTACGGGGCTTAGTGCTCTAACTGTAGATGTTTCTTTCCTCTCTTCCTCCTCTTTTATAATTGGTACAGATTTTTCTTCTTTATTGTTTTCTTCAACCTTTGCTTCTCTGTATTTTCTATCTAATCTTATCATATGCATTTCTAGCAGTTGTACCCCACTTTTGGTTGTAATAGCTCGCACTTGCTCTTTTGAATTAATCATTGTATTACCTAGCAATGTCCCTTATAAGTGTTCTGCAAGCTGTTGATCTATCCGACCAATTTGTGTCTCCAGTTTCTTGATGGATGCTTGTTGAATTTGAAAGTTTGTGTCAATTTGTTGGAATACCTTTTGTATCTTCTACATATACTGGTTGAATATCTCCACCAAACTTGGTTTTTTCTCCTGTTGAGCATTATTTGAACTATTCCCTTGCTCCATCTGAAGTTTGGGTATTACCTCCATTCCAAGTTATATGACTATGCAAATGGATTAAAATTTCAAGAATCATTCTGAATGAAGTTGACTTGTTCCTCTAGAAAGCACATAAACGTACAGCTTTCTGTCAGATGATTAGGCCACAATTTTCGCATGATGGACCTAGTATTATAGCATGTGCTCCTTTGTTTGTGATTTCACTAATAGCTCTACTTGCTTTGTTAATGTTGCTATTTGGGCATTGGTAGATGCTGTGCTATCTAATTCATACATTCCAGTTGCTTTCAACGGTACTACTTTTTCTAACGAGAACATTAAATAAGTAGTGACAATTAACTCAAACAAATCCATATACTGTTGCACTAATTTTCCTATGATCGATCCATCTACAGAGAAATCCACTTGGGATTTTGACTGTGGTGAAAGTCCCGTGTTGAAATATTGCACTTGATTTCAAATAGTGATTCCATGATTTGGACACTTTATCACAAGCTCTTTAAATTTGTTCCATACTTCATGATAGCTCTCCCCAACTCTCTGTTTGAAGGTTTGAATTTTCAACCTAATTTTTGTTACCTTTGCAGGTGGAAAGAATTTGTTGCAGAATTTCCTGGTCAGTGTATATTGAAATAACCATAACTTAATAGCATCATCATTAACCCTTGGAGCATGCTGACAATTCCTGAGAAATTTGGAAATATGTGTTTAGATTCTAATGAGATAGCCCGTAGAATTAGAGAGTATTGCTCATCAAATTGATCCAGTCTGCCATTATCTGCAAATTGTTTACCGTAAAATCTAGATGCACTATATTGGACTGCACGGGTGCTACTATAGCGTCAAGAACATTGAGACTGGCTAATCTCCTTTATTTATTTTCCCTTGCCCTTGCTGTTGATCTAATATGCCCTTATCTGTTGATCAAATTGATACAATCTACCCTTATCTGGAAATTATTTACCATAAAATCTGGATACACTATATTGGATTGCGCGGTGCTACTATAGGATCAAGAACATTGAGACTGGAAAATCTCCTTCATTTATTTTCCCTCGCCCTTGCTGTTGATTTCTCACGACCACTTGTCCAATTGGCTGTATAGGAATAGGGTTGTTTTGATTATCTGTCATTTGATGTTGTTGTTTTTGTTTTTGTTCCTTATATCTTCACTTGAAGGTACGTTATATTTCTGAATCAAAGGTTCAAGATCGTAACCTTATGTACGTAACATAGAATGAACATCATTTTTTTTGTAAATAAAAGAAAATAAACAAATCAAATAACAGTTAAAAATAAAATAAATTAAGACTATAAATAATAATTCCCGGCAAGGCGCCAAAACTTATTAGGTTTTGTAACGCCCTAATCCACATGAATCGAAACGTCGCTAGATTAACTGTGCTTTAGCCATAAACTTAATAAATAACTATAGTTTTAGCGAAAAGTGTAAAGATTTAATTTAAAAATTTATTCAATTCTAACAACATCATTTCATATTAAGTGATCATCAAATTATTTCCTAGAAGAAACTGTCACTTTTGGACAGTAGAAAAAATAGTGAAATGATACTGAAAATTTTGAACAAAGTTCGTACAAGTCATACTCTTTACATGAACGATGGCATGCTCAAAAAAAAAAAAAAAGGAACTAGGTAAAGCAATCTTTGTTTCAAAAGACAACATATTCACGTGAGGTAAAAATTCAAAAAATAAATAATAAATAATAAAAATAATAAACTCGTTAAAAGACAACATATTCACTTGAGGTAACAGAAACAAATTCAAAAAAAAAAAAAAAGTCTTTAGAATGGTTACCATGTAATCTATTATTCACGTGAGGTAAAAATTTAAAAAAATTAATGTTGTTGTTTTGCTTTCTATCTCAATCGGCAATTATCAAAATAAACTCTTTTGCATAGCTATCAACGCTGAAACTTCATGAAATTTTAAAGGAAAGTAGAAAACTCTTTGTATTATAACATATCCCAAAATGGGCTTCCATTGACAACATATAAGGTATTAAAATATTTTTCAAAACCCCACAAAACCCTCGGGTTGGAAGGTAACCCAGAGCAATTTACTTAAAGTGATATATAAAATTCTACAAATATTGGATCAACTTGATTTTAAATTTTTTTTGTAACTAACCCATGAGACTATCAAAACCCACTGGTTTTGTCCAAATATCCTAAGTAACGATTGAGTTATGAATTTTTGAAGTCAAAGGTAGAAGCTGGAGTTTTCAGAAAATTGCAACACTCATTTTACTTAAATTAAGATATAAAATTTTATCGACATCGGACTGACAATGGATGGTGAATGTTGTTTCCCAACAACACCCAAAGCTTTAAGAAAGTTTCTCCTCTCTTATATTTTTTCTTTGTTTTGAAAATCTATTTCCTTGATCAAAGTGTGCAATTTTTTTAGGCAGAACATATGGGATAGAAATGTTTAGGAAAAAATGAAAAGTCTAAACTTTTGTTTTTTCCCCAAAAAAAAAAAAAAAAAATCACGGGGCAACATTGAAAAGGGAGATTTAAGTTACATTTCTTGCATTTTTTTTATGCTATTTAATGGAATAATATTGGTAGTCGTTCATTCATTCATTAAAGCAAAGTTTTTTATTTCATTTCTTGCCTTTAATTTGGGATCAACATTGAAAAGTGAGATTTAAGTTACATTTCTTGCATTTTTTTTATGCTATTTAATGGAATAATATTGGTAGTCGTTCATTCATTCATTAAAGCAAAGTTTTTTATTTCATTTCTTGCCTTTAATTTGGGATTTCATTTCTTGCATTTACACATACTTCTTTTGTAAACTTTAACATTTTAAATTGTTTTGCACAAATATATATACCTAAATATTTAAATTTGAGAAAAATAAAGTGGGTCATTAAATAAATTTTATTCTTGGTCCCTATTTATGTACTTATCAAGTTAAGAAATTATCAACATTTATCCTCAAATAGAAGCTTATAAGTTCTCTTTTATGTCTTATTTTTAAAACTTATAATTCAGCCCTTGTAAAAGAATAACGCATACGAAAATCAAATCTTAGAAATATTAACTATACGTCAAATAAAATTTTCACCGTCAGGTCAAATCTTTGGGAAAAATTAAATTCTGTCCTTTTTTTTATATAGAAAATGTGCATGATTGCTTGTGAACTTCCATGATATTAAAATTATTTAAGGCATATCAAACTAGTAGTGGGCTTTCATTTCTTACGTGGACCGAGCGTAAGCTTCATCAAAGGGTTAGGCTCATGATGTTTGATTATTGCATTAAACTAACTTGTAAGCCTAATTTAATTTTTCTTTTTTGGCTTCTACAGGTTTTTACTATCGCAAGTGTATGATATCGAACAAGTAATATAATGAACTTGTGAGTCCAGATTATCGTTTTCGTGATGACTAACTACTATTTGACAAAACAAAGAAAGTTTTGTATGTTTTTATTTTTAATTTAAATGTGTAAGAATATATGTGGATACATACAAAGATTGATCCAGAACTTAAATAATAAATAGCTATTAGGGTAGGACAATTTCACCTATTGGTCACCTTTAAATCTTATATTAAAATTCATAATATAATGTAGTGTTCGGTCGAATTCTCCTATTGTATTCTATTTATCCATTTTGAGTTCTCATTGAGCCTATTTAACTAATTCAATTCCATATCTCTATGCGAATCAATTTTAGTTAAACCAAATCTTGGTTCTAAGAATCCATTATGACCACAATAATCAATATAAGTATCTCTACACATTATACTAATTTACTAAATTTTACTATATGGTCTAAATCCGAAACTTGCCTCTCAATTCGTAAAAGATTCACAAAATCATCAAATTAGTGATCAAGTAATTCAATGCATTAAAATCATTGAAAAATCAACACATTAAAGAATAAACAACAAGAATATTGAATAAAAGACATAAAGGACCCCAAATAAGTTAAATTGCTCACCCTAAAATTAAATTTAGTTATTCATAGTAACGGACGAAAAATAACAAGTTGTTATGGAATGCATCACCTGATTTTTGAAGAAAGATGTAGAAAAGAAATTAATCTTACACCAAGATCTTCCTCCTCTTCCAATCAATGCTTCAAACGTGAATTTCTTGATGTTTTTTCATCACTTGAATTGCTTCCTTGAATCTCTAGTTGTATCTTTTGCCTCCCAATGTGTGGTGATAAGTGTATTTTATACACTCATTCGGGGCCCTAAAATAGCTATATTATAGTTCTTTTGAAAAATTGTATTCTCGATTGTTGTATTTTATATTTTATAGGTAAAATCTATAAATGAAAAGGAATTTAAGAAAAGAAGCAAACAATAGCCAAAAATTGCAAAATCCAAAGTATGGGAATTAAATTGGCTATTGGATGCAAAGTTTGGAGATCGAAGTTTACACTATAGAAATTAAAGCATTCAATTGCATTATTTGGGAAAGATGAAACATTGAAGAGGAATATTAAATTAAATGGGCATCGAACTTAATTGGGTTTTAGTTTGGACTTGCAATTGGGAATCAAATTAAAGGATTACTTGGGCTCCTCTTGAATTTGGACCAGCGAGTTTAATATATACACTCAAACTGGAGGAATTAAAAAGAAGCTGCCACATTATACATTGACATATCTCACACGTAGAAGAGGACGGAGAACACAGAGAGAGAGAGAGAGAGAGAGAGAGAGAGAGAGAGAGAGAAGAAAAAAAAGGGCAGGTGGCCGGAGATAAAAAAGAGGCAATCGGGGACGGCAAGAAAAAGAAAAAAAGGGTTGGCTATTGCTGAAAGTTACAAACATATGGCATCATTATTTGACGGCAATTGATGAGAAAAAACGGCTGAATGTGCTAAAAAAGAGGCTTCTAAATTTGCTGTAAAAAGAAAGGGCTGCCTACTGTTTGAAATCACAAATATATATATATAAACAATTGGGCGGGAATTAGTCACGTTTCGTCAATTTTTGGTGATGTCTTTTATCTTTTTTTTTGTGCTTAATTTCGACAATATGCTTGGCTAGATTTTTATATTGTTAGGATGTGATAAACCCTTGTTATGTAGTTCTTGGTTTGAAAAATTAAATTGACGTTAATTTGTTTAAGTGTTTGGATGTTTATTATGATTTAATTTGTTTTCAATTATTTCGCCAACAATTGAATTGTTTGTGGGTTTTATTGTCATCGAGAGAGATAATAAGATCGTTAGCATGTAGTAATAAACATCGTGAGATTCAATAGAGGATAGAAATCTACTGCTATGCTTCACATGATTGTTAAAGATGTTCTAGCTCGTTTAATACATTTTTCATCGAGAGATAGGAAAGTCACATGAGGGAAATAGATTTGATAAACATCGAGAAAGATTTTCAATTAAAATAGGAACATTGAACAACAAGCATGTTTCAAATTGTCAATTTAAATTGTTGAACTAAAAATTGAGTAGCAAGGGGGATTCTACATTTTTTAGCAATACGTCTCACTAATTTGATAAAATTTTACATTGCTTTTGAGTTAGTTAATAGATTTAATAGTATTAGTTACAACTCAATTTTGCTATTCGATTAAGGAAATTTTTAGCTTTAACTCAATCAAACACATAGTTTTCGTGAGTTCAATACTCTACAAACTACTATTAAATACCCATGACGAGTGCTTGAGAACGTGCTCATTAAAGTGGGCACATTCATATTCCCCATTGATTTTGTTGTATTAGATATAGAGGAGTCATGGGATGCAGCGTTACTTATCTTGGGTTGATCCTTCCTATCAACAAGTCGTCGTGGACTTTGAAAGTGGTGAACAGACATTGAGAGTAGAAGATAAGCAAGAGAAGTTCAAGATCTATAACACTATTAAAAATCCATTACACAAAGAGATCAGCAAAAAGGCAAGGAAGAGTGCAAGTATATTACTGCAAATGTACAACAAGGCTTAAAGGAGATGGAGCCTAAACATCTAGTGAGTGTTGAACGAGCGAAGAATGGAGGATTCAATATTTGGAGGGCAAATCGAGGATGCAAAGCCGAAAATTGCAAGGAGTGCAAAAGCTCAAGATACCTGTTTCAACCACCTTGATCAATTCCTCCGTACAGTCTAGATAAAGACTATAAATTAAGCACTGATTGGGAGGCAACCCAACTTTCTAACTCTTTTATTTATTTTACCTTTTGCACCGCATTTGCATATAGATATACTTTGATTATTAGTTTTCATTAGATTAGGCACGTTTAAATTTGCAGGGTATCACCATCCTATTATGTTTTCCCTTTGGCCCTTGAAATTTTTTAGTTGGTTATTACGATTGTTTTGGCTAAGTAACACATGTTCTAGGTTATTTGATCGTTAATTTTTAATTTGATCACTATATGCAGGAACATAACATCGTGGAACACTCAGGCAAACATAGTCCAAAAGAAAAGCATGGCGAAAAGATTGTCTAGTTGTCACCCATAATGCCTCTCACCTTCCACAGAAATTCGGGGAGTATTTTCTTCCTTTTTCCCCATGCCCTTATATTCTTACTTTTGCTTTATGACATTGAAAACAATGTCAATTTTAAGTTTTGGGTGAAAAAAAAAAAAAAACCTTTTAGCTTTTGTTTTTCGTATGTTTTTGTGTGTTTGTTTTAGTAATAAAAAAAATCTATTTTATTCAGTTGTGTGCTTATGTAAGTTAAACAGTTTGACTGCCAATGATGATTTAAACTTGAGGTTTGGTGTTAATTTATGAACAGTGGATAGGTTGCATGTTAGATTGATTGAAACTTAAACTCACAAAACTTGATATTAAACGCGCACTAGAATTCAGTTTGTCATGGTAATGAAGTGAGTTGTTTCATGCTCTTGATAGATTGATTTAGTTGGACATAGACGCTTTATCCAAACAATACTAAATTAATTATCCTTACACCAAATTTAGATCAGTTTGGGATGATTTTATTGTTGTGGGAAGATACAGATGTGAATGTGGATTCCTTTTCTGAATAGTTTGTGTAGATTGTCTTAGATTAAAAGGATAAAATTAGGCAAAAGTCTTAAATTGGAGGTCGATTTGCTTGAATAGATATGTGATGAGAGACATTGCACTAAAATTGAAAACTTTTCTTTGAAACCTTTATGACTCGAGTAATTAAGCTTGTGAGGGTGTTTAAAAATCTAGTGCCTTAAAGTCATCTGAATTGGAAGTCATCGGTATAAAACTCGTTATATAGGTCATTTCTTTCCTTGATTTACACCATCTCACTACTTCTACAAAACAACACTAATAAAGACAGTAAAAACATTTACTATTCGAAAAATCTAGCTTATAATCAAGTTAAAAATGGCATAAACTCATGAATAAAACATACTTGTCATCTATCCAGGGCAAAGTGAATGGACTGCCGAAGTTAAATACAACTATATTTCTTCACATTTCTCTTATTTAATACAGTGCAGATAAAAAATAATAATAATAAGGACTCAAAAAACTTGTCTACTTTCCATTTGGAACTCGGGTTGCATATTTTTCAACTCACACTCATATTTTTTTTTTTAACTCAAATAAGACTGCATACTTAATCACATCAAATCTAACTTCTTTTTAAGTAGTGGTTATTTACCAATTATAATTTGTCAACAAACATGTATTACATCTAAAATATTGTTATTCTACTTTCTATATAAAAAGGGAAACAATGTGCAAGCTACAATCTTTGATCTTAACATAACAGCTTTGAAAGATCGACTGATCATATCCAAGACTTTATTAATATCTAATGCAACAATGAAATATACTCCACCGCAATTTAGAGACTATTGGTAAACCTCACTGCAACATTTCGGGTACAACCCATAATACAAGAAATTCAAGAAGACCATAGTGCACTTCTGTCTTCTAGATGTGTGTTTACTCTTTTTCATGAGCTGCAGGAATACATGGATTCAATCACTAACATTTGTAATTCCTAGTACCTTACTTGAGCCATAATTTCTTCTCTTTTTTGACAAATACAATTATTAATTTCTAATCTTTTGTAGCCATCGTTGGAGCAGCTATTAATATATGACCAAAAAGACTAATTTAAACACGCTTTAGTTCTCAATCTTATGTTCAAGATGTGATTCTTGTGGATAAGAATTTTGCACAGCTACTCTTTAATTTATTTATCTAAAATTAATTTATTTTCACATGAATATTATTTTTAACCTTCAATTTTTTCACATTTTACAGCTTTGGAATAGTATTGTTAACTATGTGGAATGGTTTTGTGGAAAAGGAATGCACTCTTATTTCAAAGAACTTGACTAAGAAACCAAATGTTGTTGGAAAAAAATTGAAAGTATCATCTTTCAATAGTAGACTTTGTATAAATAAATATCAAATCAGTTTTTATTTATTCAAATGCCATTTGTACAAATTTTGATGTTTTGTCTAATAGGTCTTTTAATATCAACAAGCCCAACGACTCTTTCATCATAGATGCTCCTTCTGAACAAACTGTTCAGTTAAAGTTTTGGTAATTGCTCTTCAACCATTTCTTTAATTTAGTTTACTTACTCCACTTTTATATTAAATATTGTGACATTAAATGTTAAATCTACATGTTCATTTGATTTCTCAAATAAAATCATCTCTATTTCTTATTATACATAAAGTTTAAGTCACATCTAATACAATGATGGATGCAAAACTTCAAAAGCTGAACGAAATTTTAACCAAAAAATGCTACTATGAATTAACTTCCTCGAATGTCCATTCCAAAGGAGGACAAAATAACTCAAATAAAAAATATGGGTGGACGTTTGCTTGTAGCTTAGTAACACTGGTTTTATGTTTTATCTTCCTCAACTCTACAATATTTTCTTAACTACTTATTTTCAAATGTACATATTATCAACTCATTCTCATTTTGTTAACATGGCAAAGCTATTTTTGGTTAAAAGCAAAATCACATATCACAAATCATGATCAATCTTTCTACTATATGTCTTGCAACAACTGCAATAAATCTACATATGCTAATTTCGATAAAATCCATTGTCGCTCATTTTGTGAATACTCTCAATCCTGGGCTGTTCCAAGGTAATAGTTATATACATCAAATTGAAACTGGGAAAATTCTAGCAGCTATCCCTAACCTTTTCATTTTTCGCAAACTTTACCTTAACCTTCATTTTGTGCCAGCGGAGGTTCCTAACATTTTATAAATATGCACTTGAGATCCATCTAGACGAAAATCATCCAAAACACGTCAATTGACCGAAAAAATTAAAAAATCAACATCCAATAAAATCGTTCAAAACACCATCCAAAAAGGTATCAATATCCAATAAAATCATCACGGTAGCAAATAGTTCAAGGAATTTTCCTCACCAACTAACAATGTTTTGGATAGTTTCCGTCCAGATGGATCTCAGGTGCATATTTATGAAAAGTTAGGAATCTTCGTTGGCATAAAATGAAGGTTAGAAAAAATTCTGCAAAAAATGAAAATGTTAGGAACCGCTGCTGCAATTTTCCCAATTGAATTTAATACAATACATATTTTTCAAACTCTTATGTCATCTATGTTATATTACATAGAGCAAGAGCTTCTATCAGATTGCGAGATTCATCAAGATATATTGATTCTATAATTATAGGAGAACCTGATGAGAAGTTCTTATAATGCCTGGCACTTACATTGATGAAACAAACAACTCTAGCACCTACCTCGAAGACATTACAAGACAAACCTCCCATAACCAATCCATGCCTCCAAAAATGAAGGTCAATATTTCCATGTTTAGTTGATCTACCTGTTTCCCAATGCTGACTTTGGGCATAAAGGAAATCGAGATGGGGAATGGTGACCCTTATACCCTTTTGAGACCCCTTCACAGCAATACTATACTCGACGATGGCTCCATACGATATCAAAAGCCGAGGCCTTTGTTTTACTCAGTCCTTGAATTCCTTTTATAAAAAGAAATGGCATCCCTTATTCCATTCATACTGAATGGCAAGATGGGTGAGAAAGTGGGTTTGTAAAATACTTCCAGAAAGCCGTAAAACAAGAGGGGGGGGGGGGGGGGGGGGGGGGTCAAAAGAAAGTAAGGATTCTCGTGTCTTTTATTAGTAGCCTTTGATGCAGGATGAAAATATGAATGGTAATTGTTCGACAAATTCTCACAAGCGTACGGGTTCGTTGTACAAGTAATAATCATGATGAGAGGGTTGTCATCCCACAGGGAATAATGATTAATTCTAGTATATTTGATATATTTAAATTCGTGTTTATAACTGAAAGACGATCGAAGGAATAACTAAATAATTTTTATAACTAACACTTGTGAAAACAATGAAGGTTGGTTTAAAAATCAAATGTTCGAACGTATTGGATTCCTAACACACTGATCAATTCTTAATTCTAATTCTCAACCAGCGATAATTATCTCAATTCATGCAATTGCAACAATCGATAATTCCATTATTATTTATTATTCTTTCCCAAGATATAATAAACCTATGATTACCACGAGACGATCCTATTCCTAGTCCATATTCATATGGCAAACATGCATTGATATTTAGGATTATCACATATGATCGCACACGCCACAAATATTATTCCTAACATTTATTGTCCTTGCGTCCCAATAATAGTGTTCTACCTATCGTGAGTTTTCCAACACAACGAATAAGCAACTTATTGTCCTAATGGTGCGCAAACATTAAAACAATGTAAATAGGTATATTAATGAAATCACAACACGAGAATTAAAATAAAAACACATGTCTCCAATTAAAATTAAGAATTAAACAATTTTGTCATCCATCCAATACAAGAGAAAAATTAGCCTAGCATACTGTTGAAATTAAAAAAAGAAAAGTGGAAGGAAATCACCGAAAATCCACTGGAAGTGATTAAATTGTAAAGGCCGAGCGTGTATTTATTTTGTTCCAATTTTTGTGCCTTTGCCGTGTGTAATTTCACCCTTGCAATCACCAACTTTGTACCTAGCTTAAATAATTCAACCACCCAATGTGTATATCCATTCAATTCCAGCAATTCAATTTTATTTTATTCTTCTATCTTCTCCAATAAATAATTGGTAGCCACAATTCCTTTTCAATTTCTCCACTTTCTTTTCCACTCAAGCTGCCCAATTATATGTGTGAATCCCTCAACAATTTCCCAAGCAGCTGCCTTTTATACTCCAACCGTAGCCGATGTCTTCCATTCCAATTTTCTGCTTAGTTGGTGTGTGGAATCTATAATGGCAGCTGCAATTTCTTCTTAATTTCTCCAGCAGCAGCCCTTTTTTGTCTTCTCCCCGGCTCCCTCTTTTTTACTCTCTCGTCTCTCCACTGTTGTGTGATTCTTCTAATTAAAAGAGCTTTTAAATGAAATTGGTCTAATGTGACTTTCTGTAAAAGTACTTTTGAAATAGAAAATTCTTTCAAAAATTAGTTTTCGAACAAATATTAAAATAAATTTCTCTAAAAATTCTTCTATAAAAAGTAAAAGCAAAAGTCATATCAAACATGCCCTTACTCTAAAAGTTAATCTTACATGAAAAACTAATTTTATAAAATTAAGAGTTTGTTTGACAACCATTACTTTATTTTATGATTTATTACATTGTCATTTTTAACCACACATTCACACAATAAAATATTTTATAAGTATACCAAATTTTTTTCTCAACTTTTAACCACACATTCTTTTAAAAATCACTATTTAAAACTTTTTTTGTTTTATATAATTAAATGGCTCCAGCAATAACGTAAATCTGAAAAGATGTCATTATTTGTCAGGATGTTTTTGATGTACATGATTTTATGTACATAAAAATGTCCATATACCGAAAGTGTATCGACACCCAGATTTATCCTTACTTATCACATGTCATCTCAATCGAGTCCTGAAAGATAGGGGACTTCAAAGTTTGAATAAAACTGGACGTCCAGCACGTCTCTCAAAGTTTATGTTGGGATGAATGAGTATGAGAAACGTGGAATTTTCCCTGTTAAAAGGTTAGAGCAGCTGCACGTGTCATCATCTGCTCCCTATTATTCACGAAATCAAATGCCAGAAACTCCATGCACGAAGCCACGTGTCCCAAACGGTCTTCATTCTTTAAACTACAACATTTTCACATCTTCACTTTGTCTGATAATCGCTCGCTAAATTATATTCACACTCGCATCGATTATAGAGATACAAAACGAAATTTGAAGAGAATGGTGAAGCTAGCATCGGCCCGTGAGAGGCGAATGTACGGGCCGAGATTGGCCCGGAACAGATCGGAGTACATAAACGCCGGGCTATATGTATTTGCGACGATCTTGCTTCTGACCGGTTTTTGTTCACAGTTATCCAACGAGCCCAAATCCGGGCTGGTTCTTCTGCTAATTGGGTGTGTGATAATGATGGGAGTGAATATTCATGATCTTGTTGCCCATCTTGCCAGTATCGATTTCCGATTCCCGTTAATGGAGTACGATGTACAATTCGGGCTTGTCGAATTTGGTGTGCCACTGCTTTACACATTGGGCACTATTTTGTTTTTCCTGGGCATTCTCTTTCTTTTCATCCAGGTATGTACATATATATGCTAAATCTAGCTTTAATTATTTATTAATTACGTTCAATACAAATTTCAATGTCATGCATGATGATATGATTTATATTAGGCCTTGTTTGGTTGGGATTATAATTAAGATAAAGGCATCAATCACATATTTTATGGAGACACAACTTTCAATGTCAATTTTTAATTTCGTCAAACAAGGGCTAGATTATGTTAGAAGAATTGCTCCTTATTTTGTTGGTTGATGTAGAAAACATGTTCTTCGTAATATATTATACCATTTTTAGGTAATTCATATTTCTAATTTGTCCATCCAAAGTACCATGATTATCTCATTAAAACTTCAACATGGTTATTAATGATTAATAAGGGTATGGTACCTAAAATTGTCACAACTTGATAGGTAGAAATACCTAAGGGATTTATAAGAATGTCACCAAATTACCTAACTTCAGAACGTCGCAATGACCGAAAGACACAAAACTATGATTCCTTACAGATATTTTACAACGAGAATTCAATCAAAGTGCAGTACATATACAGAGATAAATGGGAATTGATGTTAGCCATATATAACATCTAATATCTTCATCGTAAAAATAGGACAGCTTCGGAGGGCTACTTCCAGTAAGAAGTTAGTTCCTTTAAATCACCCAGTGATTGAAATGGGCTGCATTGGACATTGATTCAGAAGAGGGTCGATAGTAATGGCTTGAGTCTCATGAGGAAGGGGTACCTTGTGGGCTTGTAATTGCATTGGGCATATTTCCTTTTAAAAGTCGGTTTTAAGAGTGAGTGCTACCCAATTGCTTGTAGCATTAATAGCACATTTTTGTAGATGATCTATTTTTATTCGCAAGTTAACAAGCAAGAGCCATGTAGAGCAAGTTTTCTCATTTTCTAGGATATCCTTGAAAAAGTCAGTGGAAAATTACGCAGAAAAGTATTCTAAAGGAACAGATTATGTATGTGTTCGTGCTCGTCATTATTTATGTGGCACCCTTTTTCCCCCCCTTTTCACTTGATTACTAGTATGTGGTGAGAAATATCATCTCGGGTTTACGAGTTATTTCTGCATACCGCAATACTATAATCAGGATGGTTACCATAGTTTTCATTTGAATGGTCCAACAAATTAGTTAGGTGGACTGGAAGACAGTTTCATATTACGTACATTATGCTTTATTGTATGGATCCTGGATTAGCTACAGTTGCTTGGTTATGGGCAGAGGGAAAAGTTGGCAAGGGTCTCGGCGCCCTGCTTTCCTTCTTGCGACAAGTTTTCAGATTAGCTCGTTCATTTTTTATCAGTATCTCTTAGGAATTAATAATCAAAACTTGGCTTGAAATTACACGTGAAAATAGCTTAGTGTCCTTGTGAGAAAATTATCTCTTTTTTTTTTTCGAATCAATAACAAATAGAAATCTTATTTTCTTTCATCATAATATTAGAATTATTAAATACCTGAAAAACTTGAGAAAAAAAAGTCCACTTGCAAGCGTTGATGGAACCACATCTTGATGCAACATGTTCTAATGCATCATTAGCCAAAAGGGTATCGTTCTTAACTTCCAATCTTTCACATTCCAAAAACAAACAAGATGACGGAGATGATAGTGGCAAAGGCAAAGGCATTGAAGTGAATGAATCCATTGATGAGAATTTTGAATGATGCAAAATGTTTAAACATTAAAGAAATGATGCAAGTTAAAAATGGTTTTTGTTCTTTTTGTCTCATTCTAGTTAGTGCAAGATGTAACAAGGAATAGATTTTAAAATTTGTAAATGAACTTTAACATATCACTTTTATTTTAAGCTACTCATGAAGCAGTTATTGAGCTAAACATTATCTACAGTTTGGCTTCATAACTGCTCTACATTTATACTTTGTTATTCTGGTCAATTATGTTAGATAGTATGATGGTTTAGGGTCTTTACTATAACGACTCAGCCTCTAGTCCAAACCGTTATATTATAAGTACTGTCCGCTTTGGGTGGACATCTACCCACTTACCACCTCGCAGCTTTCTATGAAGTCCCTCAGGATCCAAACCTAAATGACTCACCCAAAGCAAAATAGTACATATGATATAACAACTTGGACATAGAGGTCGAATCCTCACATTTACTATATTTTTGGTTGATGTTCATCTCCACCTATATCCGCTCTGCAGATTGTACAGGTCCTGATTAAGCCATGACATATTACTTTCACCATCATTTCTCAATGGTTCTAATTTATAGAAAAATATTTTCTTTTTCCTTCGACGCTGCTATTATGGGTGATAGGATAATCAATTTTTCCTTGTCTAAATCTAAACTAGGTTGAACCAAATGAAGAAAAATGATCCAAGTAGTAAGCTAAAAAGCATTTTAATTTCTTAATGTACGAGAATCCTTTTACTTGACACTTCCTCATCTCCATTTTCATTTCTATATCTACTTGGAACTTTGACTTTTTCCTCTCTCTCAGTTCTCTACTTGGTAAAAATAACATCCCTTCTCTTTTTTTAACATTAGTCAACTAATCTGCAACCCATGTTCAGCACACTAGTTATCGGGAAAAGAGGCAAACATAAAGGTAATGACTTAAGGATAATTACATCAATCACTTGAATTATCATTACGCACCAATCAAGGGATGTGCAATCATCTTTATATAGGGTGATATGATTTAGGTTGATTAAATACATATTAACATATATTATAATTATACAAAAATCAAGTGATATGCAATCAACTTAATTTATGTGATATAATATACGTTGCTTGTGTATATACTAAGAAGAATAGAGAAATAATAAAAAGGAGAAACAGAGAAATCATCATGGATCATTTGGAACCTATAAATAGTCGTCAAAAAGTGACAAGCCATCCGACAAGAGAAAAGAAGTAGAAGAACTAAATAAAGATAAAGAAATGGTTGCTTATTGCCAAGATGAGGACCTAAGCGCTATCTCTATTGCGGAACTGTCCAGAGATCAATGTTCTCTCGTCTCTTGTCCTAGAGCTAGCCTTTAAGTGACAAGGGTCTGAGGCCAATCATAAATGGTATGTCAGTCAGGACAGTGGGTGAAGAGGATTTAAGAAGACTAGGGGCACGTTCACATGGTTTTATTTACTTCCTCAAATGAGTTTACTGGGTAAAATATCTTAATTTTTGTTTGAAAACTAATTTTAAAAAGAGTTTCCTATTCTAAAGTGCTTTTAAAAGAAGTTACATTGAACTTATCTTAAGACCCGTTTGGTATGACTTTTATAAAGTTAAAATGAGCTTTTAAGAGCCGAAGCAGCTTTGGACCTATTTGACTAATTTTATAAAAATGATTCTTCTAATTAAAAGAGCTTTTAAATGAAATTGGTCTAATGTGACTTTCTGTAAAAGTACTTTTGAAATAGAAAATTCTTTCAAAAATTAGTTTTCGAACAAATATTAAAATAAATTTCTCTAAAAATTCTTCTATAAAAAGTAAAAGCAAAAGTCATATCAAACATGCCCTTACTCTAAAAGTTAATCTTACATGAAAAACTAATTTTATAAAATTAAGAGTTTGTTTGACAACCATTACTTTATTTTATGATTTATTACATTGTCATTTTTAACCACACATTCACACAATAAAATATTTTATAAGTATACCAAATTTTTTTCTCAACTTTTAACCACACATTCTTTTAAAAATCACTATTTAAAACTTTTTTTGTTTTATATAATTAAATGGCTCCAGCAATAACGTAAATCTGAAAAGATGTCATTATTTGTCAGGATGTTTTTGATGTACATGATTTTATGTACATAAAAATGTCCATATACCGAAAGTGTATCGACACCCAGATTTATCCTTACTTATCACATGTCATCTCAATCGAGTCCTGAAAGATAGGGGACTTCAAAGTTTGATTTTCTCAACTTTTAACCACACATTCTTTTAAAAATCACTATTTAAAACTTTTTTTGTTTTATATAATTAAATGGCTCCAGCAATAACGTAAATCTGAAAAGATGTCATTATTTGTCAGGATGTTTTTGATGTACATGATTTTATGTACATAAAAATGTCCATATACCGAAAGTGTATCGACACCCAGATTTATCCTTACTTATCACATGTCATCTCAATCGAGTCCTGAAAGATAGGGGACTTCAAAGTTTGACGTCCAGCACGTCTCTCAAAGTTTATGTTGGGATGAATGAGTATGAGAAACGTGGAATTTTCCCTGTTAAAAGGTTAGAGCAGCTGCACGTGTCATCATCTGCTCCCTATTATTCACGAAATCAAATGCCAGAAACTCCATGCACGAAGCCACGTGTCCCAAACGGTCTTCATTCTTTAAACTACAACATTTTCACATCTTCACTTTGTCTGATAATCGCTCGCTAAATTATATTCACACTCGCATCGATTATAGAGATACAAAACGAAATTTGAAGAGAATGGTGAAGCTAGCATCGGCCCGTGAGAGGCGAATGTACGGGCCGAGATTGGCCCGGAACAGATCGGAGTACATAAACGCCGGGCTATATGTATTTGCGACGATCTTGCTTCTGACCGGTTTTTGTTCACAGTTATCCAACGAGCCCAAATCCGGGCTGGTTCTTCTGCTAATTGGGTGTGTGATAATGATGGGAGTGAATATTCATGATCTTGTTGCCCATCTTGCCAGTATCGATTTCCGATTCCCGTTAATGGAGTACGATGTACAATTCGGGCTTGTCGAATTTGGTGTGCCACTGCTTTACACATTGGGCACTATTTTGTTTTTCCTGGGCATTCTCTTTCTTTTCATCCAGGTATGTACATATATATGCTAAATCTAGCTTTAATTATTTATTAATTACGTTCAATACAAATTTCAATGTCATGCATGATGATATGATTTATATTAGGCCTTGTTTGGTTGGGATTATAATTAAGATAAAGGCATCAATCACATATTTTATGGAGACACAACTTTTCAATGTCAATTTTTAATTTCGTCAAACAAGGGCTAGATTATGTTAGAAGAATTGCTCCTTATTTTGTTGGTTGATGTAGAAAACATGTTCTTCGTAATATATTATACCATTTTTAGGTAATTCATATTTCTAATTTGTCCATCCAAAGTACCATGATTATCTCATTAAAACTTCAACATGGTTATTAATGATTAATAAGGGTATGGTACCTAAAATTGTCACAACTTGATAGGTAGAAATACCTAAGGGATTTATAAGAATGTCACCAAATTACCTAACTTCAGAACGTCGCAATGACCGAAAGACACAAAACTATGATTCCTTACAGATATTTTACAACGAGAATTCAATCAAAGTGCAGTACATATACAGAGATAAATGGGAATTGATGTTAGCCATATATAACATCTAATATCTTCATCGTAAAAATAGGACAGCTTCGGAGGGCTACTTCCAGTAAGAAGTTAGTTCCTTTAAATCACCCAGTGATTGAAATGGGCTGCATTGGACATTGATTCAGAAGAGGGTCGATAGTAATGGCTTGAGTCTCATGAGGAAGGGGTACCTTGTGGGCTTGTAATTGCATTGGGCATATTTCCTTTTAAAAGTCGGTTTTAAGAGTGAGTGCTACCCAATTGCTTGTAGCATTAATAGCACATTTTTGTAGATGATCTATTTTTATTCGCAAGTTAACAAGCAAGAGCCATGTAGAGCAAGTTTTCTCATTTTCTAGGATATCCTTGAAAAAGTCAGTGGAAAATTACGCAGAAAAGTATTCTAAAGGAACAGATTATGTATGTGTTCGTGCTCGTCATTATTTATGTGGCACCCTTTTTCCCCCCCTTTTCACTTGATTACTAGTATGTGGTGAGAAATATCATCTCGGGTTTACGAGTTATTTCTGCATACCGCAATACTATAATCAGGATGGTTACCATAGTTTTCATTTGAATGGTCCAACAAATTAGTTAGGTGGACTGGAAGACAGTTTCATATTACGTACATTATGCTTTATTGTATGGATCCTGGATTAGCTACAGTTGCTTGGTTATGGGCAGAGGGAAAAGTTGGCAAGGGTCTCGGCGCCCTGCTTTCCTTCTTGCGACAAGTTTTCAGATTAGCTCGTTCATTTTTTATCAGTATCTCTTAGGAATTAATAATCAAAACTTGGCTTGAAATTACACGTGAAAATAGCTTAGTGTCCTTGTGAGAAAATTATCTCTTTTTTTTTTTCGAATCAATAACAAATAGAAATCTTATTTTCTTTCATCATAATATTAGAATTATTAAATACCTGAAAAACTTGAGGTAAATTAATTTGCTTGTAATGTACTGATCCGCTCTCCTCTCAATCTTGTTTTCATTTTATGCTGCATTCTTTGGTCGAGAGTTTTGTGAATATTTCCCACACAACATGTCACTATCTGCTTTGTAGGCGGAGAGAGGTTATGGAACTCTGGAAAGACATGCTTTAAGCTTGCTTATTGCTGGTCCAGTTCTTTGGCTGCTTGGATCAATCGATAACTCGTGTCAGATATACGAAAGAGCAGGAGGACATGTTCAAATCTTGCAGGAAAGCGTTCTTATCCCGTTCTTGATGGGCAGCATGTTATTTCTTATTGGCGCTATTTTAAATAGCCGAGAGCAGATTGGATATGATCACCATGGCTTGGAACTCGTGGTAAATTAAATATCAATTATGTGCATATATTTACTTAAAAACGTTATGTTGAGAGAAATTTCTCAAATCACTACCAGTGATTCTGAAAACTCTTGCATAGAAGAGACCATCCATTCATTGCACACTTTTGGTATGCCTAATGGGAGGGGTAGATAGTATTAAAGTAGAAAAATGGGCTAAACCTTCTATTTGTTATCTTGTCTAGTCTTATCTAGGGCGCACGTGACGAAGGATGAAGTTTAGCCTGGATAAAGATTGAAATGAATATTGCATAGTAAATGACTTGATTTGACTGCTGAAAATCTCAAATTTGCAGGGTGAGTTTTGGATATGGCTAGGTATATTTGGAAGCTTGTTTCTTTTTATCGGGGGATTAACAAACGTCGTAAAAGTTTTCAAGATGCAACAAATTGACGGACTGAGACTAGAGAAACTGCGAGGCGGAGCACAAGAGGTGTTAGTTCAAATACAAGAAGGTCAGGCCCCACTCATTGTAGAAGAGCGGAAGAGGAGGAGACCACAGGTTGAGGGTAGCCAATCTGCTGCTGTTTCGGTACCTGACAAGGAGACACCTTACAAGGATGCACTGATTGGTCCAGCCTGAGTGCTTTGGGTTCCTTCAGTTTCTTCCAATTCGGTGTGCCTTCTGCATTTTGAGTATACACTGTTTCCATCCCTAAATTTGTTTTAGATGGTTTTTGGTAAACAACGGTATAAAAACACTGGTTTTTTGTTTTTGTTTCGTCATGCATCATACGTTTGTAATAATAGGGACAAAACTCCATCGAATACTAATGAAATAAGGTATCGCGCTGGTTCTTGTCATTTCTATTTAAATATTTTAGATTTTGTCATGCACGCAAATCTTGTAGTTTGGCACGATTGCCTAACTTCTGGAGAAAATTGCGTTAATTTTTATTTGAACTAATTTCTAAGAATATGTTCGATAGTAATTATGAGAATTGATTTTTTGATCGTTAGAGAGAAAAAGTGAATCCCACTTGTGCATGAAAAATTCAAAAATGACGGTTAGAATAGTAAAATGACGATCAAAAAATTGATTTTTTTGGATGAAAAATTGTTACCAAACGGGAACTAAATGAACTTCTAATTTCAAAAGTACTTTTAGAAAAAGTCACATTGCACCAACTTTCGCTAAAAGTTCTTCTAATTAGACAAATCATTTTTATAAAATTAGCCAAATGCTCCAAAAGGCGCTTTTGGATTTCAAAAGCTCCTCGACTTTTTAAAAGTCATGTTAGCTGGATCCTAAAATGTGTTTAAATAAGCCTCCTCAATACGAGATTGGTAAGAGATGTATATAACTCCTATCGAGTCCAACACCTTATACACCGTCAACTTTGTTTTTGTAGCAGAATACTTGAAACTTACAGAATAGCCTTTAGACGTATCTCCTCGATTTACCAACTTCAGATATGAACACAGGGTTCGTAAAGCAGTTCTAGATTTATCAAGTATTTACAAAAATGCGGGTAACATACATTTAACCAATGCAAGACCTGAAATTGAGACAGATCGACTATAGGTTTTGCGCTTTCCCTTCATTTACAGAACAAAAGACAGTCATAAAAGCAGTGGCTCTTGAATTCCAAGATGCCATTGATTCTGAGACAGAACATCAAAACAAGAATAAAACTGGACGTCCAGCACGTCTCTCAAAGTTTATGTTGGGATGAATGAGTATGAGAAACGTGGAATTTTCCCTGTTAAAAGGTTAGAGCAGCTGCACGTGTCATCATCTGCTCCCTATTATTCACGAAATCAAATGCCAGAAACTCCATGCACGAAGCCACGTGTCCCAAACGGTCTTCATTCTTTAAACTACAACATTTTCACATCTTCACTTTGTCTGATAATCGCTCGCTAAATTATATTCACACTCGCATCGATTATAGAGATACAAAACGAAATTTGAAGAGAATGGTGAAGCTAGCATCGGCCCGTGAGAGGCGAATGTACGGGCCGAGATTGGCCCGGAACAGATCGGAGTACATAAACGCCGGGCTATATGTATTTGCGACGATCTTGCTTCTGACCGGTTTTTGTTCACAGTTATCCAACGAGCCCAAATCCGGGCTGGTTCTTCTGCTAATTGGGTGTGTGATAATGATGGGAGTGAATATTCATGATCTTGTTGCCCATCTTGCCAGTATCGATTTCCGATTCCCGTTAATGGAGTACGATGTACAATTCGGGCTTGTCGAATTTGGTGTGCCACTGCTTTACACATTGGGCACTATTTTGTTTTTCCTGGGCATTCTCTTTCTTTTCATCCAGGTATGTACATATATATGCTAAATCTAGCTTTAATTATTTATTAATTACGTTCAATACAAATTTCAATGTCATGCATGATGATATGATTTATATTAGGCCTTGTTTGGTTGGGATTATACGATGTACAATTCGGGCTTGTCGAATTTGGTGTGCCACTGCTTTACACATTGGGCACTATTTTGTTTTTCCTGGGCATTCTCTTTCTTTTCATCCAGGTATGTACATATATATGCTAAATCTAGCTTTAATTATTTATTAATTACGTTCAATACAAATTTCAATGTCATGCATGATGATATGATTTATATTAGGCCTTGTTTGGTTGGGATTAAAATTAAGATAAAGGCATCAATCACATATTTTATGGAGACACAACTTTTCAATGTCAATTTTTAATTTCGTCAAACAAGGGCTAGATTATGTTAGAAGAATTGCTCCTTATTTTGTTGGTTGATGTAGAAAACATGTTCTTCGTAATATATTATACCATTTTTAGGTAATTCATATTTCTAATTTGTCCATCCAAAGTACCATGATTATCTCATTAAAACTTCAACATGGTTATTAATGATTAATAAGGGTATGGTACCTAAAATTGTCACAACTTGATAGGTAGAAATACCTAAGGGATTTATAAGAATGTCACCAAATTACCTAACTTCAGAACGTCGCAATGACCGAAAGACACAAAACTATGATTCCTTACAGATATTTTACAACGAGAATTCAATCAAAGTGCAGTACATATACAGAGATAAATGGGAATTGATGTTAGCCATATATAACATCTAATATCTTCATCGTAAAAATAGGACAGCTTCGGAGGGCTACTTCCAGTAAGAAGTTAGTTCCTTTAAATCACCCAGTGATTGAAATGGGCTGCATTGGACATTGATTCAGAAGAGGGTCGATAGTAATGGCTTGAGTCTCATGAGGAAGGGGTACCTTGTGGGCTTGTAATTGCATTGGGCATATTTCCTTTTAAAAGTCGGTTTTAAGAGTGAGTGCTACCCAATTGCTTGTAGCATTAATAGCACATTTTTGTAGATGATCTATTTTTATTCGCAAGTTAACAAGCAAGAGCCATGTAGAGCAAGTTTTCTCATTTTCTAGGATATCCTTGAAAAAGTCAGTGGAAAATTACGCAGAAAAGTATTCTAAAGGAACAGATTATGTATGTGTTCGTGCTCGTCATTATTTATGTGGCACCCTTTTTCCCCCCCTTTTCACTTGATTACTAGTATGTGGTGAGAAATATCATCTCGGGTTTACGAGTTATTTCTGCATACCGCAATACTATAATCAGGATGGTTACCATAGTTTTCATTTGAATGGTCCAACAAATTAGTTAGGTGGACTGGAAGACAGTTTCATATTACGTACATTATGCTTTATTGTATGGATCCTGGATTAGCTACAGTTGCTTGGTTATGGGCAGAGGGAAAAGTTGGCAAGGGTCTCGGCGCCCTGCTTTCCTTCTTGCGACAAGTTTTCAGATTAGCTCGTTCATTTTTTATCAGTATCTCTTAGGAATTAATAATCAAAACTTGGCTTGAAATTACACGTGAAAATAGCTTAGTGTCCTTGTGAGAAAATTATCTCTTTTTTTTTTTCGAATCAATAACAAATAGAAATCTTATTTTCTTTCATCATAATATTAGAATTATTAAATACCTGAAAAACTTGAGGTAAATTAATTTGCTTGTAATGTACTGATCCGCTCTCCTCTCAATCTTGTTTTCATTTTATGCTGCATTCTTTGGTCGAGAGTTTTGTGAATATTTCCCACACAACATGTCACTATCTGCTTTGTAGGCGGAGAGAGGTTATGGAACTCTGGAAAGACATGCTTTAAGCTTGCTTATTGCTGGTCCAGTTCTTTGGCTGCTTGGATCAATCGATAACTCGTGTCAGATATACGAAAGAGCAGGAGGACATGTTCAAATCTTGCAGGAAAGCGTTCTTATCCCGTTCTTGATGGGCAGCATGTTATTTCTTATTGGCGCTATTTTAAATAGCCGAGAGCAGATTGGATATGATCACCATGGCTTGGAACTCGTGGTAAATTAAATATGCTATAAAATACCTACCACTCATATTTCTACTCTCTCATAGGCATTATGTTTAAACTGCTGATTTTCTCATCTTCATTCTCTTCATAACTATACTTCTCATATCGTTCCACCCAAAACTCACAAATCACCCTCTTGGCTCCCATTTACTAACTTATGTTTCAATCTATGTCTATGGTATTATGAGTTACTCAAAACTACTTTCGAAACCTTCTCATTCCAACATCCCATTTCCTTTTATGTGAGGTTCTAGATTCTCTTAATGCTTCTTTACTAGGTTCATAACGCCTAGCAGAATAATCAAAAGTTAAAAACATCAGCTTCTATCAAGTTGTGCTAATCTTACATGACGAATAAATGGCAAGCTTCCAATAAAAAAAGGGGAAAAAAACATATGGTACACAAAAACACAATGCGATTAGAAAAGTTCTTAGCAAATGGTGCTTGATAATCCCAAATTTTGCTTTGTAAAAGCTAATATAAAGCATATCTTAGGTTGTGTATAAGAACTACACTTGTAGCCCTCGGAAAATTCATATACATGCATTTGCATACAGACACTGTCAACTAAAACATATGAAAGTGCAACTTCATGGAACTGTTAAAAACCACAAGAACTAGTTATTCAATAAAAGTAACGTACAGATATGTGCTAATACCAAAAGAAGAATGAACTCATTAACTCACATCCTCAATCCCTCTAATAAATTAATTCAAGGTTATATGATAGAAGATTTAAATCCAAAAATTACATAAATAATAGAAAAACAAATTAGAAAGAAAATCACCAGAAGATTAGAATAAAAAGGAAACGGTTAACATACTCTAAGTCTGTGGTCTCCACCAATAATCTTGAAACTGAGTATGTGCTCTTCATCGTCGAGAAGTTCTAATCTCTCTGTGCTGGTAGTGGCAGGAAGACCCGACTTCACATCAACTTCCCTCAGACTGCCAATTTCAAGATTCCCCTGCACAACACATCGGCTTACAAATGGCTTGTACCTTTGTGGTTGATCAAACCTCCTCACCAAAGACCAGACCTAATCAGAAGAAACAATGCACTACCCAATATTACTGATATATTAAACAATGGAGCATAACTAAGGATAATAATAAATTCATCCGTAGCATTGAGAGTACAAGTATGTAAAGAAATTCACAGAATGGAAAATTCCTAAAATTAAAGCTGATAAACGAGTTGGGCTACAGATCTTAAAGAAAATTACCACTAGCTATCCTTCTTATGCATTTTCTCAATTATAGTTTAAATATCCCTACTCTTTCAAACATTTTGTTATCCTGGATTTCGGCTAGGTTCAATGTCTGGAAAATCAAGATTAGTAAAAAATTGATTCCGAAGCTTTTACTTATTACAAACGTCAGATAAAGATTTTCAAATTTTTGTTTCAAATTCATTTCCTCGTTTTGTATTTATAGACAATCTTCAATTAGAAACTAACGAAACTGAATGCTCCGATGATGAATGTTATGGATCAAACCAATTACCGCCAGTTAGACCCCCATGATCAAACGTCGAAATTAACACACAAAATTTAAACCTCGAATGCACAACTTCAACACGAACCTCTAGATTTCAGCAATATTTTTTCATCAATCGATCAAAATCCATCTATTAAACAAAAATCCTCAAACAAATACACACGCACGTATTTGCCCACACATACTCAAGATATAGACATGCACGCCTCGAATATCTATTTACAAATACATGTATACGAGAAATTAAACAGAGAAAAATATTACGAGATTCACAGGGGCTTTTATGTGCTTGATGAGAAAGGAACTGCACTGATTATCTTCGACCTCGTGATTATGGTGCTTCCTTATGTACTCCCTCTCCACTCCGCTCAGCCCTCTCCCGTTCATCCTCTTTTCTGCTTCTTAGTTCGGTCGCCGGAGTACACCACCTCCGATCACGGGTATACAATAAACTCAACGCTCAACCACGTGCGAGTTGACTCAGCACCGCCATTTTAGGTATTAACTACGCAGCCTGCCGCCTCATCATCATCTCCCAAAAATAGAAATATAAACAGAGCTCTCCTTCATATTTACATATAGACCCCTATATTTTCAGTTAATTCTTAACTGGTCACATTTCCCGGATCCTGATATTTTTGTCTAGTATGAACTAAAGATACCTGTGTCAATTGTGAAAGTTACGATGGTGACAAATAAATTAAGGGTACGTTTGAGATAACTTTTCTTTTTATTTTTGCTTTTTGTAGAATAGTTTTTGAAGAAAATTATCTTAATTTTCATTTGAAAATTAATTTTTAAAACAATTCCTCACAGAAAAGGGAAACCTTGTATTATAATAGAAGCAGAAGTGACGTGGATTATTCACTAATATCGTGGCGAAGGAGGCCTACTTTACGTATACTTAATTAGTAAGCTCTTTGCCCAATGGAGAAGGAAGCCAAAATGAGCTAATAAATTAGAAAATCTGTTAACAGATCTAGACCCTTCACTTTGGCACCAGCGCCTTGGTCACCCGGAACGAGCTTGACTCCATTCCATCGGATGGAATGGTCGGCTTGGGGAACACCCCTCAACGCATGGGGTAGACAATCAGGGATGATTGATTGCCTGTTCCTATATGCAGGTGCGGATTTGGGGCTGACGAGAAAGACTATTTGTTGGGCTAGATTCCCACCAAGCTCTCATCAAACTGTCTGAGAAATCCTTTCTTTCTCGTCTACTCAGGGGGGTGCGGACACACCCTCTCCCTTTCGAGGCCGGGTGGCCTCGCCCCACAAGCACCCAACCTTCCTTTTGTCCCTTCGTTCTCCCCTTCCCGTTCATCTGGAAGGAAAAGGAAATCGACCCCAACAATTAGTCATCATTCTTGGCAAAATGTTTTTAGAGAAAATTATATTAAATCAACTTTCTAGAAAAAGATGTCCTAAGGAGAAAAACCAATTTCGTAAAATTAGTCAAATGGGGTTCAGAAATAGCATTTGAATTTCAAAATCTCATTTTTAACTTTTCAAAAATCATGCCAAACAGACCTTAAAATTTATGTTCACGGTGAAATAATAATAAACGATTTTTCTTTTCGTGCTTAAGGTGTTTAAGTGATATTGGATCATTAGTGTGAACATTTTTTATTTTTCAGGTTAAAATAAATAAATAAATTAGAGATTTGAATTTAGAATCAAGTTTTTCATTATAGTGAAACTTACAAATGTAACTCTTCCATTAAAAGTAAATCATTTAAAATTATTTTTCAGTTTTCTACTTTGTTTTTGTTTTATTTAAGTAGGAGTATATATTCGTCATTTTATAGTTTTTAATTTAGAAAATGAAATGTGAAAATGATAAAGAAATGAAAGGTATGGATAATTTCTACAATAATATTGAAAGGTATGAATGTTTTGAGCTAATTACACATTTAATAATTTATTTGAATTCATTTTGTACTTTTTAAAAAAGATTGTGAGTGTGATTGCAATTTGTTCTTGAATTTTTCTTTTCTTTTTCCTTGTTTTATTTAAAATATGAAGGAATATTTGTCATTTTAAATTTTTTATTGAAAAATTAGATAAAAATGATTATTTGCTTAACAAAATATGAAAATAAGGTTGAAAATATCAAAAAATAAAAAATAAGGATATTTCGTAAAATAATATTGAAAAATATGAACGTTTTGCACAAATTATTCCTTAAAATATTTTGGATCTCATAAAATACATAACTAAAATTAATTATTAACTTTAAACTAAATTATATTTTAATTATAATCTTGAGACGCTACTTTTTCTACTATTGTGAAGTCGGCTAGGCTGTCCTTTTTTATTGTTTATTACGTAAATAGTGAGTTCTGAGCGGTTGGTTTTGAATATTTTGCCCCTCGGGAATGAGCTTCTTTGTGATTCGGCGCTCTTTTTGTCTCTCACATAAAACTAATGCCCTTGTAATTTCAACTATTTACAGTTATGGTGTTAGTTTTTGTTCGATTGCGTTTTTTAAGCTGAAAAAATTATGCTACTTAACTTTTGTCTTTTTCCGCGAGAAATTTCTATCAGGGTGTACGGAGGATCATGGTTACAACGTCGACTTTCTTTTCGTTTATAAATCATGCTACATATACAATCTAATTTCACAATTTTGGTTAACGATTCACACTTGACAACATCACATTCTTCCATTTTAAAAATTAATTTTTAAATCAATGACTCAAATTTTAACAACACCAACATTGTCAACAATTATTGTCAAATATAATTGTATAATGAATTTTGCTAGAAAAATACCCGGCCTGACAGACCCTTTAACTAAACCCCACCCATGGGGGTGGATCCCATGCAAAATTATGGACTCCCCCACGAATAGGTGAGGGGCCTGTCAAGCCCCCTATTTTTGTAGCAAAGTCCTTATATAATGGATAAATCTTGTATATAAAAGCAATGGGTCCCACCTCATGTAAGGATGTGAACACTTCTATGTATCCAAATTACGTGCATCAAGCATAATCATTGTATAATTGTCTGTATACATTTCATTGGGCTTTCATAGTTGAAAAGTCACTAATTAATTAATTGTGTCTTAATCTTCGTTTATAAAATGAATGTCATTTTGAATTTTTTCAGAAAAACTAAATCAATTTGAATTTAATTTACTCAAAATCATTATTTATGCGTCCATGTTCCCACTTTGACGATTTTCATTCCGATTATGACAAATGGTTAAAGAATTGCCTCATTTTCTTGTAAAGTCAAGTTCGTAACCATATTTATTCACATTCCTTTATTATTCTCTATCAACATACAATATCATGTCACACCCTTCAAACGACAATCTAGTCCTCCACCCTCCTCAAATCAAGAAAGATCACAATGTTTCTCAATATTAAAAATCTCTCTTTCTCTATGCTATAGACCACCATTTTACGTGAAAAAGTTACTTTAAATTGAACTATAAATTTGACGATCATTATACCAATTGGCATCCACACCTTCCTGGGAATTTACATGTCCTTTAAAGCTACAGTTAAGGAAGAATTACCCTCACATAAAGAAAGATAAATGCTCATTTGGAAAGACCAAAATCCTATCCCTAGGGCATCAGAGCCATCGAGACACAGTTCTTTTTATCTTCGCTCCATCATGCAAGAAAAGGGAACCCTTTTTTTATTATGTTATATAATCAGGGTCTCTATTGATTGAGCTGAAGAAAGGGCTTCATAGCCTTTTACTTTGTTTCGAGTAGGAAATTGATTAAGCTTATACTACTTTCATTAGCCATGCACAAAATATTTTACGGGATGTTCCTTTCCTCTTAGAGTTCCCAACCCGTCTACTGATTGGATAGTTTATGATCTCGAATGCGTACCTCCCTAGATTTCGACTCTGAACCCTTGTCTTCTTTCTCAAGAATAGCTGAAATGGCTATCTTATGCCATTTCATATCCATCTCTTACTTTCCACGGAGTAATTGCTACGACTTGGCCCTAGTTCTTGCTCTTCTCCACACATCAATAGATTGTAGAGGTGGATATTTTAATCGGTTCCAAAACAAAAACAAAAAAACAAAAACAAAATCAAAATTGAGAATCGAGAATCGAGAAATGTTCACATCCAGGACATTTCTTTATTTTTGGACTGAAATCGTGGGTTTGTCCCTTTCTATAATTTTTATAATTTTTACAATTTATTCACTCCCACACAATGTTTAACTCAACAAATGGTAAGTTTGCAATGCCCAACTAGTATATACCCTAATCAATTAGATTCATTCATTTAAATAAACAAATCATATCTCCATTCGATGTCACTCCGACTCCACTTTACGCGCTGTCGCCCCACAGAAATGGCGTACATGGAGCTACAATTGGAATTAAATGCTATTATGCTAGATATTGATTTCTATATGGTGTCATATTTATAATAGATTAAGAAATTGTACTGAAGGCATATTTTACTTCTGCTAGATATTTGGATGATAATTTGTATTCTCAGCATAATTTATTTTTATTTTTAAATATAGGTAGAATTGAACCGGAGCTCAAATTCGAACCTACGTTTCAAAGTTATGGTTCGGTGCCAATAATTATGTGTATCTAAATTATTTCATTTAAGAAGTATTCGAAGTGTAAAGAATGATTCCAAATATTAAAATACCAATACTGATACTCCGGACAATGATACCTAATAGATTAATCTTGCACATCTAGATATAGAAAATATTTCAACATAGGATTTAAGTGAAACAATTATTTTTTCCCATTTAGTTAGTGGAGGGTGGGGGGGGGGCATGTGGTCCCATCTAGTACTTCCTAGACTGACGTTGCAATCTCAATGGAATTACATAGCATTACTCTACTAAATTCAAGTCTTATTTACTTGTTTATATGATTTATAGACATAAATGTATTTTATAAAAATATTATATGTAAAATAAACATGGTAAACGTCTATATTCAAATTATATATCGCCAATAAACGTGAAAAAGAATAGATAGGTCTAATTTGAAACATCTCTAAATATGAGCTGAATATATGTTAGCCACATATACAATTATTTTCCAACCACAAGAAAGGGCTTTGCCATATTAATTTTCATCCACAATATAAGGTTTAAAAGTATGACTTATTTATCACAAAATAAATAAGAAATTAGAAATCGTACATATAAGGGACCACACCTTCATTCAATCGTGTTTTCAATCTCACCAGCAAAAAATTTTATCGTAAAGAAAATTTAATCATTTTTTTTTGGTTAAACGATAAAAATGATATAAAAATAATTAATTAATTTTATTATTCATTAAGCTCCCATTTGGTAGCAATTTTTTACATCAAAAAATCAATTTTTTGACTGATATTTCACTATTTTAGCCGTCATTTTTTACTTCTTCACTCACAATTGGGACTCAATTTCTCTCTAACGATTAAAAAATCAATTCTCATAATCATTACCGAGCAGACCATAAATATATATAATAAAGTTCTTGAAACATATATATATATATATATATATATATGTTATCTCAATACTAGTTTATTTGCTTAATTTGTTTGTTTTCAATTGTCGAAAAACATAAAAAAAAAAATGTAGAGTTCGGTGTCACATCAATAACTACTGATGTTTCCAAAATGACAATATTTTGTGAGGGTTCCTTTCAAAAAAAATCTTGTGGGTTGCAGATAACATTTGACTGAATGAGACAATACAAGATAGAAATTTCTACTATAGATTTTTCCTTTTTAATCATGTCAATATGACGATTTATTAGAATTTGACATGAAAAAATTTTATTTTCTCATCAGTGATGATAAAAAAAAATGATGTGGTACTTCTAGACCAATTTAAGGAATGTCTTGATAGTATAGCATTATCAGTTGTTGAAATTTTTGTAAAGAACAGATTGTAACACTATTGGAAATTTACTTAATAATATTATAGAGAACTGATTCAACTTGACTTCGTTGGACTTTTACCCTCTCATATAGGTTATAAGGATGGAACTTGTGGCTCAAGTCTTTTCAAGCTATGGTGTCGTACTTAGTGATGCCCTGCCTTGCTTGGAGACATTTCATTAGCTGAGGAGTTGAGAAACGATGAGTTATTATGATGCCTAGATTGTAGCATGTACCCTAGGTCATCATTCCCCTCTTTGATTGATTATATTGAGCGATGCGGGAACACGGGTCCAACCGAGCCTTTGTCTTTCACAAAAAATAGGGCTTGGCTTAGACTTTGGTTCGAGCCATTGTGGGACCGAGCAAGTTCATAGCTTATTGATTTTTTATTTTTACTCGAATATAAGAGAAATTGATGGGTGATTTACAAACTACAAATTAATTATTCAAGTTTAGGAATTTTATAAACTAAGGCCCTGTTTGATTAGGTGTGAATTTCATGGAAAATGAAAAATGTTTTCCAACTTTTTTGGCTTTTGATTGTACTTCTTTTCCTTGGAATTCATTTTTCATATTTTCCTCACGCGTGTCATTTCCTTCTTTTGGTGGAAAACAAGAATTGGTTTTCCACCTTTTTTTTGTTTTCAATTTTTTTTCTTTGACAATGAGAACAAATTCTAGGAACAATTATAAAAAATGATATCTCTTAAATTCACAATTTTCAAGTAAAATAAAGTCAAATGAATAACAAAATATAGATGGTTTTTGAATTTATTTTTTTTGGTAATGGAAACAAATTTTAGGAATAATTGTAGAAGTTAATATCCCTTAAATTGAAAATTTTCATGAAAAATAAAGTTAAACGAACACCAAAATGCACTTTTATTTTAACATTTTTCAGGTAGAAAATTATATCAATCAAACACTATTAATTGGCAGTTTCCACTAAAACAAATTCTAGACAATTCAATTCCCTTTAATTTGTTTTCTTTCCACCCAAATTTCATCTTTGCAATCAAATGGACCCTTAGGCCATGTTTGATAGGAAAGGAATTCCATGGAACTTGGAAAATATTTGAACATTTTTCCAACTTTTTGATGTTTGATACTACAAAAATTTCCAAGGAATTCATTTCCTTGGTTTGGATGCCACCTAGACATTTTCTAGCTTTTTGATGAAAATGAATTTTTTTTGGCAATGGAAACAAATTCTAAGAATTATTGTGAAAAAAAAATTTCTCTTTAATTGGCAATTTTCATGTAAAATAAAGTCAAACGAAGACCAAAAGATAGATAATTTTCTTGAATTTTTTATTTTTTTGGCAATGGAAACAAATTTCATCCACAATACAGTAAAATCTATCTTTTTAATTGATAATTTTTATGTAAAATAAAGTCAAACGAACAGTAAAAACACTTTTATTTCAACATTTTCCACGTGAAAAATTATACCAATCAAACACAATAATTTACAATTTCTAGGGAAACAATTTTTAGGAAATTCAATTCTTTAAAATTCGTTTTAATTCAATTCAATTGCATCTTTGAAATCAAACGGACCCTAAGTGATTATTAAATTGAAACAGTGGGCCAGACAAGCCCATACAGTCTGGCCCATACTTGGGCTAGTGCTACTGGCAGGCTATCTCGGACCCCAACCAAATCTCATTTTTCGAGGCTTGGCTCGAGGCTCTTACAAAAAAAACTCCTAGTTGTCTCAGCTCAATTTTATCTTTATTTTTTCAATTCTTTAATTCATGCTTTAAAATATTCTAATTGTTGGTATGTCTCACTTCAGCCTTGATCTGTTTATGAGCAGGGCCTTATGGAATCTCGTTGCAATTTTTTGCTAAGTATTACAATACATAAAACCTCAACTCGGAGAAGGTCTTTATGGAATCTATTCGAGATGTTTTGCTAATTGTTGCAATACATGTAACCTCAACTCGAACCTGTTTGTGAGCACCTCTTTCTTGTGAAATTTCTTTTGAAAAATTTATGTATTACAACACGTGCAACATTAGCTCGTCTATTTATAAGTAGATCTTTCTTTTCTTATAAAATTTCTTTTGAAAATTTACTAAATGTTGTAGCACATGAAAATTCGACCCGAGTCTTCTTATGAGCAGACCTTTCTTTGCCTATAAAATTTCTTTTGAAAATTTATTGAGTTGTAGGGATCTACAACTTGAGCTCGAGTCTGCATATAAGCACATCTTTTTTTTTTTTTCTTTTTTTTATGAAATTGCTTTTGAAATTTTGTTGTGTTCAAGGTATCTTCTTATGAGCAGATTTTCCTTTTTTATATAAATTTTCTTTTGGAAATTTGTTGTATCGTAGCACATACAACCTCAACTAGGGTTTGCTTAAGAGCACATTCAACCTCACCTCCGATCTTCTTATGAATAGGTCTTTCCTGGAAAATCACTTTCATGAGTTCGCTAATTTAGTGCATTTTCCTTTTCTGGATTCCTTTTGGACTAATCATCTTTTATTGAAATAAGTATTGAAACGGGGCACCCGTCCAAACCTCGCCCCACCCTACTCTACCTTAGATAGGGCAGGGCAACTTTTTGTCCCATTTGCTGTCTCGTTTATTTATTATTATTATTTTTTTAACATTTTCACAGTTTCGAGTTATATTATTATTAGAAAATAAAATATAAATTCAAAATGAGTCTTTACTAGGTGAATAGTCTAGAAAAAAACTTTTTTTCCGTCACGGGTGGGTCATCCTCACCCTGCCCCACCAACCCGTTTGGGGAGGATTTTTTTGCCCTATTCGAAGCGAGGCTCCATCGGGGTGGGGCGGGACGGATTTTTTTACCATCACTAAATGTCAACAATTCGTTCTAACTTTTACTCGTGATATTTCTTAAGATGGTCCACATTCTAAGGACGTAGAAGGGGTCTCCCTCCCAATTTGGCCTGAGGGCTCGAGTTTGGCTCCATAGTAGGGAGTAATACTTTTCGTAGTATTACCCCACTGTTTGGTTGTAGTATTTAGCACTTTTTTTTTTGCTTGTATACCCTTTTTTTAGTTTGGCCTAATGCCTCTCTCTTCTAGTAAGTCTTAGACCTACTTGAAGTTAGGAAGAATAGTGTTTCTCGAGTACTAGTTTGTGATGTAGTTTGGTAGGAGGAGTATACCGGGAAGTTCGTTTGCCTATGCTCCCTTTAGCTAGATGAGGTGGGCTTTCAAGTTATGCTTGATGATTTTGTTAATAGCCTCGACTTGGCTATTCACTTAAGGTGGTTTCGAGTTGGAAAGTACTTCTTGATCTTGAAGTATTTGCAAAAAGCTTTCAAGTTTGAGATGTCAAATTGTTTGACGCTATCCATGACTATTGTGCATTTAGTTGCATTTCTTCCTATTGGCATTGGTCCGATGAGATCAATTCTCCTCTTTGGAAAGAGTTGGGGTTATTATAGAATTGAACTCTTCGTGTGGGACTCAGATTATTGGGATGATCCTATGACATTTATCACATCATCGCACGAATTATAGCGCATCTTGTATTAGTATGGATCAGAAATAGCCTCACATCAAGATATTGTGGGCTTGGGATTGTCCCTTAGCATAATTTTCATATATTCCTTCGTATAATTCTCGCAGGATATAATATGTCTCCTCCTCATCTAGGCAAGTCAATAGTGGGGCAACGTATCCTTCTTTGTAGATGACCCAAATTTAAAAACCAACGAACTTTGAAAAATAAATAAATAAAAATATTTAACTTGGAGTCTCTGCGAGTCTTGACTCAATTTTATAAGCAAGTTGTCTATGATAATAGCTATATGCAACTGAATAAGGTTCTTAGAAATTGATTTGTGCTATCTTAGTTTATGCTTAATTCATGTGTTACTATAATATTATGTGAAATTCTTGATTACTTTGAGCATGTAGTCACGATCAAGTTACCATTTTCCATACTTAGATAAAGGTTATTTGAATCAAAACGTTCTTAGGACCTCATTGAATATTATAACACGAAGGGTTTAAATATCGCCAAACACTTGCCTTATTCCACGAGTGTTAGATTTTGTGAGCTTAAAGTTGTGATTGTGTGTACTTTAGAGAATCAACAGTTAATGTTTTTCTTTTTTTCCTTTTTTTTTTCTTTTTTTATTTTTGGGTGAAATCTAAGACAGAATGGATTTGACCTGAATATTAAAAACAATAAAGGTTGAGCTGGTTTGACAACATATTAGCTAAATTGCCTGATATGAAATTTTAAGCTATTGATTGAAATTTTATAAACACATTTTTAATGGAATAGAACTAAAGTTTCTCCTTTTGAATTATGTCTAGCCTAGCTACCCAATTTTCGAAGATGGAATAGAACTAAAGTTTCTCCTTTTGAATTATGTCTAGCCTAGCTACCCAATTTTCGAAGATGGAATAGAACTAAAGTTTCTCCTTTTGAATTATGTCTAGCCTAGCTACCCAATTTTCGAAGATGGAATAGAACTAAAGTTTCTACTAGAAGTTACACAATTGTGTTGTTCACAAAATGGATGAATGTGGGATTGCATTATTGAAGATGTTGGAGAATATTTTTAGTTTATATTAATTGCTTAATTATTAGGCACTAAGATTTAGTGGCTCATATTATGGAACCATTCAATCCTTAACAAAGTAGCAAACTATAAACTATTTACAAACTAAGTTTATGTTTGGCACCCATTTTTTTCAGAAACTCATTTTTTTCGAAACTCATTTTCAATTACACATTCTCCCATTAAACAATTTTACACATAAACCAAAAACTTTTCTTTATATTTTAATCACACATTCTCTAAAAAAAAATATTATTTCAATATATATTTTCTTACAAAAATAGGACTCAAATAGGGGCTTATTTGTCTTCATCAGTCTTGTCACATACTATCAATTTTTGTTACAGGAACTATAGATCGAGCCCTTCTTTGAGCCCATTTTAAAGGAAAAAATGCATTTTTAGATAGTGATCGATGGAGAATGTATGGTTAAAAATTAAGAATTTTTTTTGAATATATGTGTAATATTATTTTATTAAAAATGTGGTTGAAAATGAATTTTTAAAAAGAACGGGCTCAAACAATATCATCGATTTTATACGTGTTTATTATTTTAGTGCTAGTATTTGATGTTCTAAAAACATATAACCGTAATACGCGAGAATCTTTTTCTAGAGCGTAGCAAACGGAATATCTTTTTTTTTTTTTTTTTTTGTTTATTCAAAAAATATATAATAAAAAAATAATAACTAAGAATGGTGGTTGTACCTTAACATTGTAGTTTACACATAGTCGAAGATTGATTGGTGGAGGTGTCCGCCTTTGCAACAACAAAAGTCAATAGGAAAATGATGTCCGGGAAATATCATTATTTTGGTTGTCACTAACTTGTCACGTTAATTTCAGTTAATTGATTGGTCAAATTTTTTAATATTTTGTGGCACCCAAAATCAATGTTTCTGTCGTATATTAATCTGACTAAGAATGCGTTCTGTGTTAAGACTAGAACAAGTTTCCTTTTCAAAGTTATGTACCATCCAAACAATATCATACTTCTCCTTTTGAGTTTTTGAGTCATGGTATTATTTGTTTCGCTCCAATACCATTTATACGTTTAAATTGCTCAGCACGAGCCAAGCTTGTATTTGAAGTGGATTTTCTCACATTTGCCCCTTTATGCGTTAAGGTAGTGATGAGGTAGTGGTGACAATGGACTGAGTCGAGCCCATGAGCTCAGCTCTTTGCTCAAAAGCCATGCTCTGCTCTTCCTCGAGCTTGTGGCTCGGGGGTTGAGCCGAGCCGAGCTTTGGCTCGTGAGGTCGCAATTTTTTTTTTGTAACAAATAAAACCCTCATCCTTTATTTGAATTTGAGATTGACTACTTAAATTTTGAGTAAATGGAGTTAAAAATTATATAAACAACTTGCTATGTGTACAATTTTTTAAAAACGTGAAAAACAGTATTATAAAATAACAATTTTTGATTAATGTGGTTAAATTAAATATAACTTACTTAAGATATACAATTTCGGCATATTTATCTTGCAGTAAAAAATTAGTGTCCTGCTAGTCCTTCACACACATTCCAAAATATCTTCTTTTGGCCAACTCGTGACCTCGGATAGAACACTCTCACATGCACTAAAAGTAGATTCCAAAGCTGCAATGCTAACCGAAGCTATTAGTAAGTCTTTTGCAATCGCAAAAATCACTGACCATCGTCATTCGTACTTTCACCAAATTTCAATTACTTCTTCTAAACTTTTTTTAATTGTTTTGTTATTAGACATATTATGATTAAGGTAATCAACTAATTTAGCAGGTAATGAGTGTGGACTTACGCCCGAGTCTGAATACATTTGGTAGACATACTACTACTTGAGGAACCTATTACATTTGCATCATATCTATATGTATGAATGTCTTCAAATAAATTTAATATTTCAACGCCATCTTCTTCAATATCAGCGAGAGAAATAGGTGCAGAGGGTACTCAACTAATATTTGCACATATTCGTTCTGCATATAATTCATACATTCCATAAAAGTTTGTTCTGAATGTTTATAAGTGATAGGAGTATCAAAAGTTAAAGTCTTTGAAATCTGATCAATTACATACTTTGTACCTGATAAATTGCATAGAGGTCTATGATGTAGGCTAGAGGAAATAGTACAGGGAAGTCTTCCCAATATTTTCTAAACTTTAATTCTATAGAATATATAACTTCATTAAAATTGGAGTCATTTTTGTATTTATGAAAACCCTTGCAAATATATAAAAACGCTCGAGCACTATACAACTAGTGTGATAGTACAATCCAGATAAAAATATTTGTAGAGTCATAAAAAAAATTTTAAAATTTTTTAAACTTTCAAAAGTAAAAGCCAATCAGATTGATTCAAAATCTATCATCATCGTTTCTAATATGCTTATTGTTAGAAGATTTAGTTATTAAATGTTCAAATCTTTCGCATGATTTTAATAATAAGTAAATGGAGTTCCATCTATATCTTACGCCACTAACAAATATTTTTGCATTCGTCATCTCAAATTCGATACAAAATTCCTCAAAAACTTGTTTTCTACTTTGTGAAATCATGATATATATTAGTACATCCCTAATTCTTTGAAATTCATTCTTAACATATTTCAAATCATCCTGTACAATTAAATTAAAAATATGACACAAACAATAAATATGAAATAAATAACTACCACAAATCGACCTGTAAAACCGTACACAATTTATCGACAATTGATTTATTAACACTAGCGTCATCAAACGTAGCGTATTTTACTCTTGAAGTGATATTCTCTAATAATGTTCGATAATAGCTTTATATATATTGTTTGCGTTGTGAGGGAACTCAATAATTTTAAAAGTAATAATTTTTTTGTGTAAACACCAACGCGGGTCTATATACATAGTGTGTATTGCAGCTATATAACCTATTTTATTAATCCCTTCTGATATATTTGAAGTTAAAAATATAACATCCCCATATTTCTGCAATTCGTAATCATTTTTTTCTTATTATGGAAATATTCTATTGTATCAAAACAATAAGTGTTTCTACTTATCCCAATGTACCTCGATTGAAAATATTCTTTCACATATGAGATAGAGGTAACTCAGCACCAGCAATGGACTTCACAAATTTCATTCGAGCTTTCTCTTTCGAATACATCCATTAGCAAAGTGTTGTAGAAGCAGAATCAATGGTTAGACTACCAAATTGTAGAAGCCCATGTTTGACAACACATGCTTTGTAGTTACGGTTCATATGGGTAGTACCAATGACCCAATCGTTGTTGATAGTATTTACATAATACTTTACACTCCGTAACTCCATCGATGACATGACCCGTTGAAGTTAATTTAAAGTAATATCGACATTTTGCCTTTTTTCGCCTTTCGCTTCCCTCTTGTATCAAAAATATCTAATACATGTTCCTCCTCATGTTCTGCTTTAGGAACATCAACATCATCCAAATCAATTATATTACTACTTCCTTGAGTTTGAAAATCTGGAATATTTTAGGCAATTAGTACTTCGTTTAAACCAACAAATTCATTTCGAAATTGACTTTGCGGCGTTATAGGTGATTCGCCTCCAACACTGTCGAACAAGCCCTCAACAAATGAGTGTGGATTCATTTGTTTTGTGAACTTCTTATGAAATGTATAGCGTTAGTGTATAGTCAGTATAAATAAGTAAATTTGTAGTGTGATAAATTGAAAATTGTAATTGATATAATAATATTGAATAATTGAAAGTGAATGTAGAAAATTGGAAATGTAGTAGCAGTAGATTGTGTATAAAGTAAAAGAGTGAGAATTGTTATTGGAATGTTGTGTGAAAAAAATTGGAAATCGATTGGAGTATTTATAGAGTAAAAAAAAAAAAAGGAAGAAAAAAGGTGGCAAAAAACGATCACTTTGCAAACTCGGTAACTGTTTGCAAAACGGTCTCTAAACTATATCAGTGATTGAAGCGGTCAATTTCTTAAAAATGCATCACGAGCTTGACCACTTGCCCACGAGCCGACTTGTGGGTAGGCTCATAGGTTCTCCCATGAGCGGGGGCGAGATGAGCGGGTTCAGCTCGCCTAGTGAGTTAGTCCACTCGGCTAGTGCTCGGGCTCGTTCAAATATGAGCTAGAGCCGCCTTTTTTACAAGTCCAGCAGTCGAGCCAATAAGCCCTCGGCTTGATTGCCATCTCTAGAGTAGGTGGTGATAGATACAACTTGACCAATGGACCATACTAGTGACCGGTCGAGCAGGACATTAGGCTTTTCAATTTTTTAAATGCAGCATTTAAAGAAAAAGAGAAAAAAATTAAACATGAGATTAAAATAAGAAAATTTAACATAATTAAATAAAAAACAAGGAAAGTAGGGCGCTCGCAAAGCAAACAGGTTTTACTTTCTAAGCTTGGCTCTACTGGATCCATGTTTATTGTTGTGGAATAAGTTGGAGTCTCCCATTTGTTGAGCTCTCACAAGCCACCTCACTGAGTAGACTAGCTGCTCAGACCCATTATCGTCCCTAGGTAAGAGTTTTTGGGTCTCCACCTTGGTATTTAGATGATATTATACATATTTATAATACAAATTAATACTAAAATATTCTTTGAAATGTATGATATTAATGTGTATTTACTTAAATAAATTTCTGCTGAAAAACAGAGATTTTTAGTTCCATCTCACAACAAGAAACATAATGATTATAATGGATAAATCCGGAATTGCTTTCCAATTATTTGGGGATAAAATCAAGCTAAAATCAGAGTTTTACCACTATATTGGTCAAGAAAAAAGTAAAGAATAATGGGTGGGTCTTGATCCAGCCACATCTCCATATATTATTAAATTAGTTTTGTATTGAAAAGTTTTGAGATATTTGTGATCATACAAACATAATGTTTGGACATAAGATTTGCAATTTGAATGTCATACACGAATTTCATATTTATATCTACTTTATCAATGCCCATTAAAAAAGTTATAACTACAAAATTACATAATTCAATTTTAGGTGTGAAATTGTGAGAAATTGGTATTTGATTAAAAATAATGCCGGGTTTACAGGAGTTCTGTTTCATAGAATTCCTACCAACACTCACACCAATTGGGTCCCACACGGGATTCACCTGTATAAAAAATTACAAAAAAATCCCACTCACCACCCGGTGCTTTGAGCATTCGGTACAGGTTTTGTAAGCGCGACTGTTTGATTAATGATCTAATGAGTTTGTCATATTGTGTTGTCTTTGAACACCACCTTAACGAATATCAAAGATTAATATAAAATAGCAAATGTCCGTTTTCACGCATCAACAAATAGAGTAAATAATTAATGTTTTAAAGTAAAAGTGTATTTTCCGTTAAATTTTCATTTGATCTCAATGATATGTCACGTCTGTAATAACCCAATTGAAGGACAATTTGAAAAGAAAGAAAGTAAGAACAAATTAAAATATTTGAAAAATCCCTTTCCAAGAATATTTCACGTGATTAGATTGGACACCAAAGGAAAAATTGATTCAGATTCCACTAACAAAAATTAATATGGCAGACCAAATTGTTGTACCATCCGAATCAACTTTGGTACCACGTAATTCAACAATCTCACATCTTTTCATCATCATTTTAAGTTAAACAAGTTAGTGGAATCACTCTTTATTTGAGAATATCTTTGTTTTTTGGGTTGGAAAGTGGAAACAGTTTCTAAGATCCAATCAAGTTGTGGAATGTTTTTCAGAAGTGCAAAAATATTGGCTGCTAATTGGTCTCCTAGTCTGGCGTGCAAAAATGATTTGATATGACATGACATATACATCACATTTTGTCGTGCACTTTGAATTATGTACTGAAGGCTGCGATAAGTATAAATTAGATCACAAACTTGTGTTTGACCAAAACATGATAGGGCAGTACTACATGTACAGAATAAAGTACTATTAGATTATTTATAGATACAATTGGAAATTTTTCATTCGTCAAAGGTTAAAAGAGTAACCAATCGGCACCTGTAAAACATTTGGCAAGATTTCCTTCGTACAAGAAGCAAAACTGAATATGATAAAAACGTGAATCATGCTTGCTATACACTTTGTGTACAGCATGCATGACGGTCCCTTCATGTGAGGAGGTTGTAAGAACTGTACATTCATAATAACCCTAAAAACATTTCTACAAAAACCCTAGCTACATCCGTACAAAATGGTTAGTCCTAATCAAACTTCAAATTTCAAAATAAACATAATGTCGTAGAGTTGTAATAGGATCTACTAATTGTCAATTTATAGCTGTTGGATCTACTAAGCTGAGTGGAATATAGGCTTTAGTGATTGTTAATTCTGGATTATATAGCATTGTATAGGATTAGAACAATGTCATAGGTACAGAATTTTTTTATAGAAAAATCTTACATACAACACATGACGCGATATCATTGGAAGATGGAAAAAAAGAAATAAAAAAAGTCCGATTATATTTTGCCATATCAGTGTTGATACAAGCTCTGTTAAAATTTTCTTGTACTCTTGGCTTTATTGAGAGGATTAAAGAAGAAAAATGAGTTAAAATTTTGTATATGTTCTAAAATTAAAACTTGAGACGGCTAAATCTTTAGGGTAATAGTGGGCTTCTTAGTAAGTTGCCTATATACCTGGGTTATTAAACTTGGATCAAGAAATAAAAGTGGTATGCTATTATTGTGGCTAAAATTTTGATTTGGAATGCCATAATAGTTAAGGTTGTAAATTGGATTGTCGATCCAACCCAAAAACTGCAAATATTCGAAACTCAAATTTGGAGGAAGAATCTGGCTCTTGGGTTGATTAAAACCACCCTCAGGCCTCAACTTCAAACTTGGACCCGAAAGGAAAACTACAAAGGAAATCCAGAAGTCCAGAGACAAGCCCATTAGTGAGAATGGTGATACAATTCACTAAAAAAAAAGGGAAAAAAAAAGGGGACACACACACAATTAAGCCTCTCTCTGACATCCAATCTTTCAAAATTCTTTTTTACTCATGCTGATTTTCAACAATAAATTCTCACAATAAAATATTTTTCAATAATCTACTCTCTAAGCACGCATTCTGAAAAAAATTACTATTAAAAGACTCATTCTATCCAAAAAATGACTATCGAACAAGGGTTGAGAATGCAATCGTGGATTGAATGAATAGTATAGAAGATCATTAACAATGAAAATGTAGCCAAACGCTTGTTTAACCTAGTACCTAGGCATGTAACAAATAGGGGTAGCTACTCTCAAGAACAGGATTAAGCCACTATTTGACATCCATTAAAATGAGTTATTGAAGGAAAAAAAGAGTTTTGAAATAGTAATTTTTTAGAGAATATGTAGTTAAAAAGGAGGAATTTTTTTTTTAGTTAAAAGTGCAAAATCTTTTATTGTGTGAATATTTAGTTGAAAATAAGTTTGAGAAAATAAAAGAGTTTTAATTTAATGAATGTCAAAGACGGGCTAAATGAGAATATTAAGTTCTCATTTTCCTGCTGTAGTTTCTTCATGAGATTTCACACGCTAGTGTAGGCTTCCTAACTCCAAACATTATAAGCAAATGTCAACTTATAACAAATGTAAATCAACATTGGTAAATAGAAAGATCATATTTTTCTGTTCTCACAAGAATGCCAAGAGTGGAAACAGATCAAGGCCACAAAAGTACGTGCAGCTCGCAAAATATTGAAACAAATTCAGCTAACAGATGTTTCTAGCCTTCTAAACAAAATGAATTCATTGTATTTGATGCTAAAAATCTGAACCAGTAAAATCAAAGAGTATAAACCTATATCTTACATCATATTCTGTTGACATTAAGCACTCTCTATGACCTATATGGAAATGAGGAACTCTGTTTCTTAATCTTCTCGAATATATTCAATTCAGTCAAACTTTGGGTTAGATTTGACTGACAATAATATCTGGTAAGCATTTTGAGTCTCAAACCATGATTCAAGAAAAAAAAAAGAGACGAAATTCCACTTGCGTTCAATGTGTCAATCTCCTTCAATTATAGTGTTGCCCAATTGAAAAGGCCTTCATGCTTATATGTATCTCCAGCAACCTGAACATCCATCTAAGATTTCCAGTATATTCTAAATCTGCCAATAA
>NW_019267042.1:247940-250900 GCF_002742605.1 Olea europaea var. sylvestris
ATGTACCTGCTCTTCCAATACCACCGTTTTCCTGGCCCACATTATTGTTCATGCCATACCGATAGCCATCATTATCTAGTTTTCTTCTTTTAATATCTCCCTCCAAACCAGAAGGGGTATGTGATTCAGTATATGCTCTCTTCAATTTCTGCTGCACTTGCTTTATAACGTTTGCTGCTTTGGTTGCAATAGAAGGATCCTTGCCACCAACACCAAGTGCTCCAGATAGTGTATCTTGCTGGATGTTTGCATGTTTAAATGAATTCGGACCTGCTTGTCCTGATCCTGATTTTTTAGCAGCTGCACCATTTTGTCCTGTATCAAAAGCATTCCGACTAGGTGCATGACTACTTGAATTTTGATGCTGCTGGGGAGCAGCAGGATTGGAAGATTTGGATCGGTGGAAAGGTGAAGCTGCCTCAGTAGCCAGAAAGGCCTTGTGACAATTGGGACAAAGAAGAGTATGGTTAAGATATATCTTAAGATACTCATAATGCATCATGCATCGATGACAAATGGTCCAGAAAGTATCAGTTCTGGGATGGGATGGAGTAGGAAGAGATGTGGGGGACACCTTTGCCCCATTGTTCTTGGTCTTCAGAACCGATGTTGTCCTACTTGCAACGTTATGATATCCATTTGCAAAGGATGCTGCTGATGGACCACCTGCTTGCATGGGAACTTTCTGTTGGATTTCCCTAGAACCCCTCCTTTGATTATAAGCAAACCTCTTGGCTGTAACAGATAACAAGCTCCAGGCTTCTGAAAGAAGCTTAAATGCTCCATCAGCACCAACAATTTTATTTTTATCAGGGTGAAGCAGGAGAACCAACTTTCTGTATTGTTTTCTTATTGTTTGATCATCACAGGATGAATTTACACCAAGTACTCCATACCAGTCTACTTCCCCATTAATTTTGTTCTCCCCAGAAATGTACACATCAAGTGTTGTCAACAACTGGTTAATACCCTCAAGTCCTGGAAATAAATTACGCGCTTTCAAGGCAAATTTTCTTGCAACTGTAAAATCTTTTTTCACTAGCTTGTCCTCAGCAATTTTTTTTGCTCTTAGGGCTTCATCTCTGTTGCAGTCCATGCTTTCACAATGAAGTGGCTCCCAAATGTTCACCTGCTAATCGAATTCACTCTCTCAAAATGGCATCATAATAGTTCAAATGCCTAAAGATCTGCCGAATGATACAAAAGTCTAACGTTGGTTCCTTAGGATCTCCCCAGAACAAAGATCCTATTAAATCTCAATCGTCAAACACCTGACTTGCAGAAAAAAGAGAAACGTGAATAATTACACAGCATGATATAATATAAAATGCGAGGACAACATCAATACAGAATTCTCAATCCCAAATTGATGTATAATATAGGTCTCAACCACTCATAAATAACACCTGACTAAGCAAACCCGCCATTTAAGTTGAAACAGTTCTCAAATCCTTAGGTTGGTAGTTGAAACTGGCACACTTACATCGGTCAACTTACCACAGGAAAATAATAATAATAATATGTAAAAGCCAAGCGGTGAATCTCATGGTGAAACGTAGCAAGAAATTTCTAGTTGCTGTATGAGCTAGCATTCAAAATTCAAATTCAAAATTCAAAATTCAAATTCAAACACACCTCTATACCTAAATAAGTCATCTCAATAATTTGAAACATATCATTTGTCAACAACCAAATCCAGATCCATAAACTATGATTTACAGGAATTTTATTCCTTGTAACATTCAGCAGCATGTATAAACATGTAAAGATGTACTGCAAGAGGCTTAGCGGGTACATTATTATTCTTTTTCAGAGCAAGAATTCATATGCAAATTACTTCAAAGTGCACAATAAAAGAGAAGGAACAAAGAAACAATAGAGAGAAAACTGAGAATTATCATGAGCTTAATTCAAAAGCTGTAATTGTATAGACCAATTCAAGTTACAATTAAAGCAACAAAATTACCCAAATGTCCCGATACACGAAAATTACAAAGTCACAATCGATCTGAACACATTAAAGTTATAAAACGAGCATCAAAACCTCAATTTCATTTTCGAATCTAAAGGTTCAATACTCCGGGCTGAAACCCTAGATTGAACACCAATATTTTTTGTCTAAACACAAAAAAAAAAAAAATCAATTGAAAATTGAAAAAGAAAGATTACCCGTGAACAGTAGAATTTGAATCATCAGAAATTGAATTTTTTCAATATTTTTCCCACCAAATTGAAATTGAAATTGAGGGAATGAAATTTTTGGTCAAAACCCCCCGAAGCTAAAGGAGAAATCTGAAATGCCCAAAAACTTTCTGTAATTGAAAAATAAAAATTATTAGGTTGAGATTTGCTTTTATATTTTTACACCAACTTTTGTAATAAACCCTAACTGGACTTACAACTTAACTAAGGTTAATTAACCCTTTGGTATCAATTATAAGGCTATTTGCATTAGAGGTCCCAAACCTTTTGAAAATATGTCGCAATTTCATACATCTAAATCATAATAAATAGGGAGAATTGTAGCCGCAATTCCAAAGCCTTTCAGATTATTGCAAATTATACCTTAACTTTTAATTTTTGCAACCAAAGTATCAAACATTTCATCTTAGTATCTATATATATATATATATATCTTTTTTTACGAGACTGTAGGTGTTACAAATAAAATTTGAATATAATCTACAACAAATTGAAAGATTCGGGATTACAGTTGCATTTTTCTCATTGGCCCTCTTAAATGGAGTTAACTTCTCTACTCATGCACTTCGATGGTACGAGATCTTTCATACAAAAAAAGGGTGATCTATAGTGTATTTTGCCAAAATAAAGAGATGAGGGGTTACTTCAAACTAAAAACAAAGGTCAGAGAGATTTTTCGTCGATTGCCCTTAAATAGATATGAGACAAATTTTTTTTTTTAATTTGAAAATCATTTTTCAGACCCAGTTCAACTCTTA
>NW_019267042.1:255987-261582 GCF_002742605.1 Olea europaea var. sylvestris
GTTCATTCTCCATTTTAGGCAATATTTTAGTTCTGGACCATTTTTCCCTTTGTCGTTCAGATCATGAGCCTTTGGTGTTCGTGTTGCTATAGTTGTTGAAAGTTTTATGGCGAAGAGTGGTGGTCCTAAAGCTGTAAAGTTTACATATCTCATTAAATTTGCAGATGTCAGATTGATCCACTTAGTATCATGTTCTTTTCTTATTATTGCAGTTAAGGATATCACATGTGGTTACATTAGGTTTTAGGTTACCGTGTGGAGTAATCATTGACTATTGCCTATTTCTAATAATTCATGTAAAATATTCTTTGTGATTGTGCTTTAGGTTTTTTGGTTGAGTTTGTTGTCATATTTTTTACCATTAGTATTGCCTATGATCTTAGGAAAGTTTGATTGGCTATTTTGTGTGATTCATTCCTCTACTTTTCTTGTTGTCGTTGCTTGTTTTGTATTCAATGTTTTGTGCTTTTTTGAGAAAAATGACTACACATTTTCAGTTGAGTATTTTTAATGGCAAATATGTTTTTTTTTTTTTTTTCCAATTTGGCAACAAAAGTTGAAAGGTTGAATTTAGGATAGGTCTAAGTCGGGAACGAAAGGTAAAGATGTTATAACGGTGGTAAAGTTGGACACCTTGTAAGAGATTGTACTAGGAAGAATAATAATGAAAAAAAAAGGTGAGAGATGAGGTGAATTTGCCACTATGTCTAATTATGACCCGAGTGAGGTTTATTGATAGTAAACCTGATTACTACATTTGTATTTGCTTGAAATCCCATTAGCACGAATGATTGCTTGATTTGATGCATTGTTCTACGTTACATATCATTGTGTTTGATGTATGTTTTTGCATGAATTTGAGAGTGATCATATTACATATTACGTTGCATGCATAGTGGTTCGAATTACTATTGTAGGGATTGATTGTGTGCGTTCTCACTTTAGTAAGTGTATCTATTGGTAATTTTGGAGTGTAGATGTCTCAGGGTGCATTCGTGATATGTATGAGGAGTGCAAAGATGACATTTAAATCACAAGAATAGGGGTGATTAAATGTTTGGAATCCTCAATCTATTAGAATCTGGATCAGGTAGAATAAGAGTGACAGTCTTATCACCTCTATTAGGTGGAGAACCATTATCTATCTAGGTTGAGAGGTGAGGTAGTGATAGAGAAACATCCCATGAACTTGGATTTGTTGCGGTTTACCAGTTAGACATAAAGATTGATTAATCTAGTGAGCATGGTTAACAATAAGTGAAGATACGTGTTCTCGAGATACGAGTTACATGGAATGGGAATAGGATAATTATGGGTGAGATCTTTTGTTGGGGTCATTTATGCATTGATTGTATGTGTTGGTTATTTACTTGATTAACTAGATGTTAGTCTGATGTTCTTTGCATGTTGAATACGTTGAAAAGATCTATTTATTATCGAATGTTGTATCTTCATCATATGTTTTATACGTTCTTGATTGATTCCTTTGAATATCTATTTCTACGTGAGTTCTTGACCTTAGCTCTCGATGAGTACATTTGCCACATATTAATTTGGTCTTACACATGAAACATGTATGATTTGTGTTTTGGGTCCGAGAACATGTAAGGTCTTTGATTTTCAATTTTATTTGGTTACATTGATTAGCCATGTATAAACTTGGTGTTGTTTGTTTGTAGGTTCATTGGGTATCAAGCTCCATTTGTTAGGTTTTGAGATTCAACAAATTCAGTCGATGATGTTAAAACGTTTGTTGGATTAATTAAATCGACACCACGATTTATTGGCTAGATCCGAGAACAAATTGGAGCCACTAGAAGCAACCATTAACTTGTGCTGCTTGTAATCCGTTCATTGGTTGGACGGTCCTTTATAAGTCATCCCACTTCCCTTTGATTTGTCGACCCATCTCATGTTATGTTACTTGGTCCAATTTGTGTTTAACCTATTTGTTATGCTTTGGCCCATTTACCTATTGTTGGCCCATTGTGTTTCTTATCCCTAGTTCTATAAATAAGCCTCTTTTTGTTTATAGGGAGAATGAGTGTGTTATTTGCAAGAAAAAGAGGCAGCCATCTTTGGTGATTTTTCTTCTTTGTGCTTAAGTTTAAACCAATTACTTCGTAAATAATTCTCCTCCTTTGTGGCTGCAATTAACCACCAGATTTGTGTCCTTTGTGGTTGAAAGAAAGTAGGCAACTGAAGTGAATAGATTTTTGGGTTTGTGCAATCTTTGGTTGATGTTTAATTCTTGTATTGAAAAACTGAGCTGGATTTTTTGCATGAATCGAAGTACTTCCGAGACAAATGGTATCAGAAGCGGCACATGAGAGTATCTTGTGCAATTGAAAGCTTTGTTTTGTGTCTTCCTTCTTCTTCTCTCCCTTTGTAATATTGCAGTCACCATATAATCCTTTGTGAGCAATGTAATTGGGCAACCATGAGTGAGGTTTGGATTCGGGGTTAGAAATCAAGTGGTTGATGTTTGATTTGTTGGTTGAAACTGAGCCCGGTTCGTACAATTGAAGATCCTGGCATTAATTTCGTTAACATCCTCAATAGATGATGCTCTATGTGAAAAGAATTTGTATCATGTTCCTGAATGAACAATAGCCTAAAACTTTAGAAATGTAAAGAGATTATTCAAATGCCATATGTTTTGAGAGAGATTTTGTGCGTCTTTAATCAAGCGAAGTGTGGATGGTGGCTCAATAAGCGTATCATCAACAAAGACTGCATGCGGATCTTGTAGATGTATTGGAGTCCTACCTTCGCATTCAATGACACAGAAAACAAATAGAGGAGACATCTGTTAAATATGCAATAAATTAACAAATACAGTATGTAATTATTTTACAAGAGTGGCATAAGCCTTTATACCTGCAGAACGCACATTGATGTAAAAATTGTATTGACTTTTGACTATTGCATGTGTTGTTGAATTCTATGTGTTTATTTCCTTTTTTTTTTTTTTTTTAATATCCAGGTATTCCAACTTACACTAGATTAAATCCTGAACCCTCAAGATCCTTGCCCCTAAAATCTTGGATGGGGTAAATCACGAGTTATGCCTCAATTGGATCACAGATTCCCCCCATCGCCTGTACACTTCTGCACACAAGATATCCTCTTCCAAAGTGATTGCTCCATACCAAATAAATCTGGCCGCAGGTTCCCACCAAGATTCGAACTTCCACCCTGCCGCTGGAAGCAAGACAAATGCTGATTGATCCACCAAGATTCGAACCTCCTTTAGTTGTATGCCAAGTAGTCGAATTGTACCTTATACTAAAATTTCATGATTTATTTTTATACTTGTGAGCTCTTTAGAGTCAATTTGGTTTGTATTTCAATTTTCAATTTGAATTTTTAATTCATTTTTCGTTTTCTATTTTAAGAGTGTATTATAAGATTATTACAAATGCATTTGATTTATCAATTTGAAAAAATGTTTCTCAAAAAAGATAAAAAAATAAATTGGTTTAAAAATTTTTAAAAATTATTTTATGATATTTTATTCTATAAAATTTTATTATTAAGAAGAAACAGAAAATTTAATGTTAATATACTATCAAAAAAATATAAACATTTTAAACTTGATAAATCTTCCAATATTTTCTTCTCACTATAAAGTAAAATAAAAATAAATGATAAATTTATTTCAAAATATATACAATAAAAATAAAAATTAAAGACGTAGATTGAGAATATTTTTATTTGTATTCATTTAAATATATTTTTAAAATTTTTATCATCACGAGCTTCAACTATTTTTATTTCTTATTTTAATTTTTTTAGATTTTTTTATTTTTTAGATTTTTATTTTTTTATTTTTATAATTTTTATTTTTTAAAATTTAATTTAAATAAAATTTTATTTAGATGCTTGTTTTCCATGTTATCAATGTTTTTAGAATTTTCATTGAAAAAATTCGAAATGTTGGAAAATATATTTTGAGTTTTATGATATAAACTTAAACTTGTTTTCGAAAATGCATTTTCAAAAATATTAGACCAAATACATTTTCAATGTTTTGCAAAACTTAAAATTTGAAAACATTTTCAAAGTGCTAACCAAACATACCCTTAACATTTGGAATAATGCATTTCTATGTATTTGTAACGAAGTATAACCTTTCCACCTTCTTGTTATATAATTTTTCAAGATCTTCATCCGTCCTTACAGGACATGACACCAGTTTATTATAAGGAGAAATAAAAACTATGACTAAGAATCAAATTTTTTAGAGGTACAACTCAAGACACAAATAAAGGCATCTCAGTTTCAACAATTTTGAGGTTCAAAACATTGTACCCTTCTGTACAAACCAAAAAACACAAAAGAACTTAACCACCTTAAATGAATGTTGACACTGCTTCTATGAACCAGAAGCTGTCAACTAAAATCACTCACACTCTTCTCTATTTAGGAATCACAGAAACTACTTTTATGTTTGTTTTATTCTATATATGGTTGTATCTCTTCATTTTGGAAAGGCGGATGAACGTTAAATTGAACTGTAGCTTGCTGCCATCCATTTCTTCTCTTCCTCTTCCTCTTCATCTTCATCTTCTTCTTCTCTGTCTACTGTTGCAGTGTTTTCTTCTCCTGCTTTCTTCTATGGTATTCTTCCTCTTCTTTCCTATGTCTCCTGCTTTCTTCTCTTCTTCTTAGTTCTTCCTCTCCTTTTCCTGCTCTTAATGTGTTCTTCCTCTCTATGTTCATTTTTCTCTAGCGGTCTGTCTCTTTCTCTTTATATTTATCTTTTACTTGTAAATTTCCTGCATTGTAATAGAATTATCTGTTAATGAGATGAAAATCAGTTGTTATTGTTAGATTAGGTTCTTCAATTTGGGTAATTACAATTTGTATTCTGTATCTTGAGTTACAGATTCTAGTTATTGGTTGAGTTAGTTGAAAATTGAGCTCCAACCATTACAATGGTATTAGAGCAAGGAAAAGAGTTCTAAAGTTTTACCTACAGTGAATTAACCTTTTTTGAAATGGACCTTCATTTTTTGGTTATTAACGTCGCCTGCCTCTCCCTTTTCAATGTGTTGTTTGCCAGTTGTTGATGGTTGTGTGGATTCTAGCCTCTGGCTTGCGTATTTTCGATTTCGATGGTATTGTTCGGTGTTCTCTCTCGAAGCTTCTAGTTAGGTTCTCTTAGGTCAGCATAAACCTTCTCTTCTAATCTTGGTGGTGTCACTATGTTATCTTGGCCTCCTCTCTACGTCCTTCAGGTTCCAATGACATTGGTGGTGACTTCTCTAGCGATTTTTGGTTGGTCACTGCTGTTAGTGGCTTGGATCACAATCGTCCTTTCTTTTGATCGAGAGTTCATGATAGTGAGAATGTGTTTTTAGCTATCCAATGATTTTATTTATTTATTTATTTTATTTTTTTGTTTAAGGCCAGCATTTATCGTTTGGGCCTTGATTGGTTAGGCCTTCTCTTGGTTTCATTTTGAGGATATTTATTTAAGTCATATTTTAGTTAGATAATTTGCTCTGTCATGTCATCGGATAAATTAGAATCATTTCACATTCATTTTAATGGCAAAAATTACTTAGTTTGGGAATTTCAATTTCAATT
>NW_019267042.1:268477-273584 GCF_002742605.1 Olea europaea var. sylvestris
CAAGTAATTTAGCACTTAATGAATTTAAAAGCACGTACCTTCGAGACAACGCATCAGCAACTATAATTTCGTTACCTTGTTTGTACTTGATGACGTAGGGAAATGTCTCGATAAACTCCATCCATCTCGCATGTCTTTTGTTCAGCTTACCTTGTCCTCGCAAATGCTTTAAAGATTCATGATCGGTGTGTATCACGAATTCCTTTAGCCATAAGTAGTGCTGCCAAGTCTCCAATGCTCGAATAAGTGAATATAGCTCATTGTCATATGTCGGACAATTCAATGCTGCACCACTCAACTTTTCGCTAAAGTAAGCAATATGCCTCCTTTCCTGCATTAACACTGCTCTTATACCTATTCTTGATGCATTACACTCAACCTCGAATGTTTTATCAAAATTTGGTAATACCAAAATAGGTGCTTTATATAGCTTATCCTTAATTGTGTTAAATGCAATTTCTTGAGATTCTCCCCAATGGAAACCTGCACTTTTCTTTACTATTTTAGTCAACGGTGTGGTGATGGTGCTAAAATCTCTTACAAATCGCCTAAAAAAACTAGCCAATCCATGAAAACTCCTAACTTCAGTTATAGTCTTAGGTGTCGGCCATTCTTTTATAGGTTTTATCTTTTCTTCATCGACTTCCACCCTGTTAGCACTAACCACAAATCCTAGGAAAACAACTCTATCCATGCAAAATGTGCACTTTTCGAAATTAGCATACAGTTGTTCCTTTCGCAACACAACAAGCACACAATTTAAATGTTCTAAATGCTCATCTAGGTTTTTGCTATAGATTTATATGTCATCAAAATAAACTACAACAAATTTTCCAATAAAAGCACGCAAAACATGGTTCATTAAATCTATAAAAGTGCTCGGTGCATTAGTGAGTCCAAACGGCATAACTAACCATTCATACAATCCATACTTAGTCTTAAACGCCGTTTTCCATTCATCATCCTCCCGCATGGGAATTTGATGATACCCACTCTTAAGATCAATCTTACTAAAAATGCAAGCACCATGCAACTCATCAAGCATATCATCTAGCCTAGGTATTGGGTGATGATACTTTACCGTGATATTGTTGATAGCTCGGCAATCCACGCACATTCTCCAAGTCTCGTCCTTCTTAGGCACTAGCAAGACAGGTACAGCACATGGACTCATGCCTTCCTTGACATAACCTTTTCTTATCAACTCCTTCACTTGCTTTTGAAGCTCCTTCGTCTCCTCGGGATTGCTTCGGTAAGCTGGTCGATTCGGTATGACAGCTCCGGGTACAAAGTCAATCTGGTGCTCGATGCCTCTGATTGGTGGCAATCCACTTGGGATCTCCTCAGGAAACACATCGTCGAACTCCTGCAATAAAGACTTAACCAAACTAGGGAGGGATGTGTTAGAATCCTCAAAATTGAGGAGGGACTCCTTGTACACTAACAATATCATTTGCCTATTATCGCTCATAGCCTTTTTCAACTCACTCTCTTTTGCATAGAAGTTGACCTTTGGCTTTTCTCTCCGCTCAGCTGACTCTTTTTCTCTCCTCTCAACTGACTCTTTTTCTCTCCGCTCATGTGGCTTCTCTCTCTTTTCTCCACTCTCAGCCACCTCACTATTTTCTCTCTTATTGATGGTTTCACTATTGCCTCTCCTTTTTCCCGACTCTCTTATTCTCTCGTCTTCCTCACTTTTTAGTTTGATTTGATCTCCATACACTTGTGCCGGTATTAATAGCGCAAGAGTAATAGTCTTCCCATCCTTGACAAAGCTATAACGATTCCTATATCCATCATGTGTGACCCTTCTATCATATTGCCATGGTCTTCCTAACAAGATATGACCCATATGCATAGGCACCACATCATATACTATTTTGTCACTATAACTCCTAATTGAAAAATTAATTAAAACTCTTTTATTCACCCTAACTTCCCCACTTTCATTCAACCATTGCAACTTATAAGGCCTAGGGTGTCTTAACAATGCTAGTCCTAATTTCTCAACTAAAGTTGTGCTAGCTACATTAGTGCAACTCCCACCATCAATAATCATACTACATACCTTATCATTGACGTAACAACGTGTGTGGAATATATTTTCTCGCTACTACTCCGAATCATCCACTTTGACTTGAGTGTTAAGAGCTCTACTTGACACCAACGATTCCCCAACAGCAAACTCCAATTTTTGTTCTTCTTCAATGTCCTCCAATGCAGGCATGTCCTCAAACTCTCCTTCACTTTCACTCACCACCTCTCCATTATCCAACAACACCATTACCCGTTTATTTGGGTATTGAAAAGCAATGTGCCTTGACCCCAAGCATCTGAAACACTTGATGTCTCGATTTCTTGATGGTTGTGAATCTGTTTTAGGTGCCGTCTTGCTAGCACTTTCTTCTTTTCCTTTTTGCCACTCATTCCTACCTTTAGGTACAGCTTTATCACCTTTGTTGTCGTTGTTCCACCCTGGCTTCCAAGATGGATTAGCTCTTGAAGTTCCTAATGGCTACCTAGCTGCCCCTTTTCTCTTCAGTTGTCTCTCTACCTTCATAACCACATACAACATGTCTTCCAACTCTACATAATGTTGCAACTCCACTACATTGGCAATATCCCTATTCAACCCATTTAAGAATCGTGCCATGGTAGCCTCCCGATCCTCCACCACATTGGCCCTAATCATGAGTATTTCCATCTCCTTATGATAGTCCTCTACACTTTTCGACCCTTGATATAGACCTTGCAGTTTTTGATGGATCTCTCGGTAATAGTGGCTAGGAACAAACCTCTTTCTCATCAATGACTTCAATTCCTCCCAAGTGCTGATTGGTCTTCCCCCACTCCTACGTTGTGAAGTAATCACTTGATCCCACCATGAAATTGAATAGTCACTAAACTCCAAAACTGCTAACTTCACATTTTTCTCCTCCGAGTAGTTATAACACTTGAAGATCATTTCAACCTTCCTTTCCCACTCTAGGTATGCCTCGGGATCACTCCTTCCTTTGAATGAAGGACCTGTCATTTTTATATTTCCCAAGTTTCCATCCAACTCCTCCCCGTGATCATTCCGACCCTGTCTGTCGAACCTATCGCCTCTATTCCTCATCCTTCCCATTTCAACGCCATGAAATTCATCTTCGCCTAGGGATAGCAATCGGGCTCGTCGGCTAGAGCCGCCTGTGGCTCAGCTCGGGGCTCGATAGACCTGAGCCTAGGCTCGGGCTGAGCCCCATTTTGGGGACACGGGCTTTGCCCGAGCCGGCCCGTGAGCTCGCGAGCTTTTAAAAAAAATTAATTTAAGGCTTAAAAGGCAATAGCTTGCTGCCTTTTAAGGCAGCAGATTAGAAGAAGAAAAGAAAAAAAAGGGGAGAAAACGAGCCTGCCCTGCTCGGCCCCATAAAAAGCCCAAGCAAAAGCTCGGGCCGAGCCTATTTTTTTGGCTGAGCTTTTGCTCGGCTCGGCTCGAGCCTATAAAAAAGCTCGACCATTTTAACCGGGCCGAGCCCGAGCCAAAACTTTAGGCTCGCGAGCCGACTCGGCCCGACTCGTTTACATCCCTATCTTCGCCCATGTCACTCCCATATCCATACTCCTCTCGCCTTTCCCTCCTAGGCTTCCATCTATCCGGTCCTCTGGTATTGGATATATCCACTCGATGCCCCCGACTATGCTATATATAGCATTGATTTGTACTATCCTATAGCATAGTTCATTTCCGGCGCGAAAAATCTGGTTTCCTTAGTTGATTAAAACTCTTATGGAAACCAATCTTGGCACGTGTTTAAAAATCATAGGGTCATCCCTAATCATTCACCATGCATTCCACCATATTTCTAAGAGTTTTAGAGCATAGAAGGAGGCAAGAAACGTGAAGAACGACCTGAAGACGTGAAGATTCAACTCAAGAATTAATTGGGTAATATCGTTTCTTTAATATTCTTTTTATTTTCTTCTTTACGCCATGCTAGGCTAGATTCATTTGTGCTAGGAGGACGATGAACCATGTGATATGACTTTTTAATGTTTAGTTTTACATTTTTTTACCTTAAAACACATTTTTGGAATTTGAATGATTTATATGAATTTATTTTCTCCACAATTGTGTACGTGATTGTGTGAATTTCGTGGCTTGTTTCATGCATTCAAAAGAAGGAAAATAGGCTGGACATGGTATAAATCATCGTATGGTCCGATAGGGGATACAAATATACCGTTATACTCTATGTGAATTTCTAAGTGTTTATAAAAATTCATACATTCTTGTATATTCGCATCTATCATAAAAATATAGTCAGTTCATATAAGAGAATAGGCTCAACATTACTCGAGAGAGATTGTTGAATAAAATAAGAGCATTGATTTGTAAAAATTCAACCGTGTTGTTAAGGTGTAAAACTAACGTTAAAAGGGATTATTGCATAAGGATTCGCAGTCCTAGTACATTTATCATTCATTAAAGACATTAACTTGCATTTAAACACGGCTTGCATTTAATTTAGTTAATTCATTTATAATTGTATACGTAGTTTAGTGTAGCTATAATTTCATCATAACAAACATATTCTCATCATTCTTGTTTTGGTTAAAGTCAAGGTAATAAAAATTGAACTAAATCAATCCTTATGGGATAATATTTGGGCTCACATCCACTTTATTATTTGTTAACGAACCATACACTTGTGGTGGTTTTAAATTGAAATATATTTTTCATGAACACACCCTTTTGAATCAAGAGTACTTAGGAAGATAAGATTTCGCTTCACACTTGGAACGTCTCACTGCATCAAGTGTTCTAATCGTCCCATCGAACATCTTTATTCTAACCCAACCAATACCAGCTATTCGACAAGGTATATTATTACCGGTCATCATAACACCTTTTGTAAGTTCTTCATATGTTGAAGACCATACTTGATTGGGTATCATTTGAAAAGTGCAATTTGTACCCAAAATCCAAGTCTCATCAAGCTTTAAGTTGTAGTCAAACATAAGTAGAAGCTCTCTATCACTGCTAGGATTTTCTGCAATACTTGCTTCTCCTGAAGTTTTTGATTGTTGATTTGCAGTTGACTTTGATCTTCTTCTTTTTTTTTTT
>NW_019267042.1:278488-283398 GCF_002742605.1 Olea europaea var. sylvestris
TTGATTTAGTTTAAAACAAATGGATAAAATCTAAATTAATTCCCAATTTTTATCTACTTTTAATCATGTATTTGTTGTGACTCGAACCGTGTATTGGTGCTTCCATATTTTCATCTAATAAAACGGGTTATGAAAACACGCTTTTGTAAGTGGCATTTTGCCATATGCTGACACGTGGCTCTACTCTTACCGTAGGATGGAGGGTTTCATATTGGTAATATAAATATGAACTTAACTCTTCGTTTGGCTGGACTGTTCATTTTTGGTGACTTTTCGAGTGAGGCTTCGAGAGAGTTCTTCTGTTTTCTCTCATCTAAGGGTTTTCTGCGTCCCTATTTTGTAATCGATCGTCTCATTCGATTAGGGTTGAAGGTTTTAACCACTGAATACATGTATATTCTTGAGTGATACTTAGAGTCATCATGTGTTGAGGTTAGGGTTTGTGGTCTGTTGATTCGAAGAGGATCTGAAGTAGATCTGTGATTCCCGTTTAAGAGATAAGTCTCTTTTCTGTGTATTCTACTGGTTGATGAATTTTGTAACCTTCGATTGCCTATTTTTGGGGCTTTAGTGCAACAGAGCAATATCCACTTTGATTGGATGCTCAACAGGGGATTAGGTGTTTAACACTGAACCTTTGAGCTTCAGCCGAAAAATCTTGTTGTGTTCTTTATTTTTGCAAGTTTAATTTCTGTTTTTGGATCGATTGAATCTTGCAACTTATTGTGTGGGTTTTTTGGCCCCTTTTAGTGGTATCAGAGCATTTGAACTGGGGCAAGATACCTGGATCTTGAGAGGAGGTGTCGATCTGTTGTAGATCTCATAATTTTTGGAACTGTTATTAAGCAGTATTGAAGGACCTTGAGTATTTAATACTCGTTGGGTAAGATCTTTTTATTTTGTAAAGCTTGCCTTAGAAATTTGTGTGTTTCATTTTTTTCCTTGATTAACCATACACCGAACACCCATTGGTGTCTGGTCTTTGTCCAAAGACTCCTGTGAGGTCTTGGGAATCTGAGAAAAGCCCAGTTTGGGGGTGTATCCGGGGAATCTTGACGGAGAAATTCAAGAAACCCAAAATTTCTGCCCTCTGTTAGTGTGTCCTTGATTTGATTTGCATATTATAAGTGTGATTTAAACTTGCAAGTACTTTGTCTTCTTGAATGCTATTGTTAATTCTTGTGGACACTGTTATGTGTCTAGCATATGCTGCATTGTGATCAACTTGACTCGTATTTGTGCATTTTGTGCTCCATAATAATATGGCTTCTGCAAACTTTGAAGTGGCACAATTTGATGGAAAAATTGATTTAAAAATGTGGAGTCAAAAGATGAGAGCTATACTAATGCAAATGAGATGTGTAAGGGCACTTGATGATACCTGGCCACAAGATATAAACCTTGCTAGGAAGGCTGAATTAGAAGAGGTTGCCTGGAGCACTATCTTTCTGTATTTGTCTGAAAATGTGATTAGAACCATTGGTGAAACTAAGACAGCTTCTAAATTGTGGACTAAACTTGAAAAACAGTATGTGACCAAGACCATCCCAAATAAATGTTATCTGTTAAAATAGCTCTTTTCTTTTAAAATGGACCCTTCTACTGATTTAGATGACAACCTGAATAGGTTTACAAAATTGACCCAAGATTTGACCAACTGTGATGAAAAACTTTCACAAGATCAGTTGGTTGTGATCTTGTTGAACTCCATCAGTGATAAGTATAGAGACATTAAAATTGCCTTGGAATATGGTAGGGATGAGTTGACTACTGAAATAATAATTAATGCCATTAAAAATAAGGCCCTAGAAATTAAATCTGAGTCTAAAGAAAATCAAGGGGACACCTTATTGGCTAAGGGAAAAGGTTTCAGTAAGCCATACTATCACTCAAAGTTTTCAAATAAGCAAAAATGGGTTGATAAGGGTAAGTCTAAAAATAAAGCCAAGGGCAAGAAATGTTTCTATTGTGGAAAACAAGGACATTTTATTAAAGACTGTTACAAGAAGAAAAATGAGTCTAAAGAAAAGAAACATAAAGTTGGGGATGCTGCCTTAGTATATAACAAAGATAATATTGAAGATGGCCTGGTCCTTGTCAATGGAGACAAGAGACTAAGTGATGAATGAATTCTTGACTCAGGCTGCTCATTTCATATGTGCCCTAATAAGAATAGCTTTTTTGAGATTGAAAAGACTACTGGTGGGCAAGTAATAATGGGTAACAATATGACTTGTAAAGTTAATGGTATAGGCACCATAAAATTGTTACTTGATAATGGGAGAATTTTATTTCTAAAAGGAACCAGATATGTTCCTGAACTTGAGAGGAATCTGGTGTCTCTAGGAATGTTGGATGATATGGATTTCAACATAAAATTGGGTCATGGACATATTGAAATTCTTAGGGGCAATGATTTAGTCATAAGCACCCCTAAGAGACATAGACTATACTTTCTTAAAGCTAAACCTTTACTTGGCCTAACTGCTACTACTTTGACCGAAAATTTCTCTCTTGCAAAACTATAGTATGAAAGACTTGGTCACATTGGCAAGAAAAGCCTAAAGGCTTTTGAAAATAAATGAATTTTTGGAAAACAAAATCTTGGTGATATTGATCATTGTGAACAGTGTGTCAATGGTAAACAGGTTAAGCTTCCATTTTTTACTGGAACTCATAAACTAAACAAATTCTTGAGTATTTGCATGATGATTTATGGGGACCTGCATATGTGTGTACTCCTTCTGATTTTAGATACTATCTTTTGATCATTGATGATTTTTCAAGAAAAATCTGGGTTTTCTTATTGAAATCTAAAGATGAGACATTTTCTATTTTTAAGGATTGGAAAACACAAATAGAAAATCAAATTGATCATAAGATAAAAATCTTAAGAACAGATAATGGTCTAGAATTCTGTAATCATGAGTTCAATAATTTCTGTAAAGAACATGGCATTTTAAGACATCTGACTCTCACCTATACACCTCAACAAAATGGTATAGCTGAAAGAATGAATAGAACCTTGTTAAATAAAGTTAGATGCATGCTACAAAGTTCTGGTTTGCCAAAAACATTTTGGGGTGAAGCTGTAAAAACAGTTGCATACCTAGTAAACAGATCACCCACTTCTGCCCTAAACTTTAAAGTACCTGAAACTGTGTGGACCAAGAATTTTGTTGATTATTCACACCTGAAAACCTTTGGGTGTGCTGCTTATGCACACCAAAGTGTTGGAAACCTAGAACCTAGATCACTTAAATGTGTTTTCTTAGGCTATGGCAAAAATGTAAAGTGGTATAGATTGTGGGTTAAAGGTGAGAAAGGGTATAGGGTAATTGTCAGAAGAGATGTAGTCTTTAATGAAACTCTCATGCCTTGTCTAGAAGGGAAACATAATCTGACTTCAGAAGATGCTCAAATTGAGGTGGAGTCTCCTAAAATTGAAGGAGAAACCCATGCTCCTGTTATACCAGAAACTATTACTGCAGAAAATGATGTTGAAAATGAAACTGAAGATACTGTGCAAAATGATCAGACTGAAAATTCGACTTATCCCATTGAAGAATATCAATTGACTAGAGATAGGGAAAGAAGACAGACTAGATCACATGTTATATATGATTCTGATGATTTTGTTTCATTATTTACCTATCAAGAACAAATTAATAATGAGCCTACTACTTATGATGATGCCATAAATTGCAAAGACTCGAAGCATTGGGCAGCAGCTATGGAAGATGAAATGAGTTCACTTCTTAAAAATAAAACTTGGAAATTAGTTGAAAAGCCAAAAGGTCAAAAGCTTATAGATTGTAAATGGATTTATAAGATAAAAGATAGGGAGGAAGGAAATAATAGTGTAAGATATAAGGCTAGATTAGTAGCCAAGGGATTTACACAAAAGGAAGGTGTAGATTACACTGAAATATTTTTCCCTGTAGCAAAATACACTACAATTAGATGTTTGCTTGCTTTAGTTGCTCAATTTGATTGGGAACTTGACCAGTTAGATGTAAAAACTGCCTTTTTTATGGTGATCTGGAAGAAACAATTTATATGAAACAGCAAAAGGTTTGATTTCTTTGTATTGAAACTTGATTTTCAAAGGAGCAATTATGATACTTCCTTGTACTGCAGAGGTAAAGGAGGTAAACATTCTCTTTATCTTGTACTTTATGTGGATGACATGTTGCTTGCTAGTTGTGATAAATCTGAAATTGTATATATTAAGCAGCAACTTCAATCTGAATTTGACATGAAAGATCTTGAAAATGCTAAAAAGATTCTTGGCATGCAAATCTATAAAGATAAAGAGAGAAACATGTTATTTCTGAATCAGTATGATTATGTGATAAAATTCTAAAAAAAATTAACATGTTTAACTGCAAATCTGTGTCTCTGCCTCTTGCAAATCATTTTAAGCTTACCTCTGATCTCTGTTCCAAAACTTTTGAAGAGTCTAATAAAATGTCAAAAGTACCTTATGCAAATGTGATTGGTTCTGTCATGTACCTGATGGTGTGTACCAGACCTGATCTTGCTTTTAGTACATAACAAAGATAATACCTTTGAACAAATTTAAAAACTGTTTGAAAACATTATCTATTGATACTATGTGATAACTTGCAGGTACTTGGAGCAAATGAAAAGAAAAAGTGATATTGACTCCTGGTTGCACTAAGCCTGAAAATATGGTAGCAAGGTGGAGATTGTTGTGACTCGAACCGTGTATTGATGCTTCCATATTTTCATCTAATAAAACGGGTTATGAAAACACGCTTTTGTAAGTGGCATTCTGCCAGATGCTGACATGTGGCTCTATTCTTACCGTAGGATGGAGGGTTTCATATTGGTGATATAAATATGAACTTAACTCTTCGTTTGGCTGGACTGTTCATTTTTGGTGA
>NW_019267042.1:287406-288681 GCF_002742605.1 Olea europaea var. sylvestris
TTGGCTGGACTGTTCATTTTTGGTGACTTTTCGAGTGAGGCTTCGAGAGAGTTCTTCTGTTTTCTCTCATCTAAGGGTTTTCTTCTTCCCTATTTTGTAATCGATCGTCTCATTCGATTAGGGTTGAAGGTTTTAACCACTGAATACATGTATATTCTTGAGTGATACTTAAAGTCCTCATGTGTTGAGATTAGGGTTTGTGGTCTGTTGATTCGAAGAGGATCTGAAGCAGATCTGTGATTCCCGTTTAAGAGATAAGTCTCTTTTCTGTGTATTCTACTGGTTGATAAATTTTGTAACCTTCGATTGCCTATTTTTGGGGCTTTAGTGCAACCGAGTATATATCCACTTTGATTGGATGCTCAACAGGGGATTAGGTGTTTGACACTGAACCTCTAGGGCTTTGGCCGAAAAATCTTGTTGTGTTCTTTATTTTTGCAAGTTTAATTTTTGTTTTTGGATTGATTGAATCTTGCAACTTATTGTGTAGGTTTTTTGGCCCCTTTCTGTATTTTATCAATTATTATCAAAATCTTCTAAATTTCTCGTTTTTAACAAAATCAAAGAGGGGCATTAACTTTCACTGGCTTCGACATTGATCAAAGAGTCATGTTTAGGTTTCACATATATCATAATCCATAGAGGGGAGACAACAAAACAACCACGTGAATATTACTTATGAGTAATTTAATTATATTTTCAACTTCATATTTTATTTATGTGTAAGTTAAGAACAATGAAAGTTAGTTTGTTCGTATAACTTGACGATGCTTGAAATTCATCTCATTTATCCATAAAACTAGTAGAAATTCAGTTTTCTCAATTTATGAAAGTATATAGTAACAGCAAAATCCACGTAGGATAAATATGTTAAAATAAATTTAAATTATCTTTTATGCATAAAACTTTCAATATCTTCATGTTCATATAATAAGAAAAATATCAAATAATTTACATTACCTTTAACCCGAACTATGAAATGGAAGATTCTTGGAATACTAATAAGAATATGAGATAAAAGAAATCATTTCAATTAAATAGGTTAAAATTGATAAATGAAGAATTTAAATATAGAATATGGAAAAGCTACCTTTTAGTTGATTCTCAAAATTTGCTGATAGATGGTATAGATTCTTCTATAATTACTTCTTGTAAAGTTACCAAATGCCTAAAAGAAAAAACATTTGATTCTTTGTTAATCAAAAGTTGGCCTCTAATATCAAATATTGAACCTCATCTATTTGTACTGACTTGACTCTATATATAAAGAGCCCA
>NW_019267043.1:0-6294 GCF_002742605.1 Olea europaea var. sylvestris
TTCCAATCGAATTAGACTAGCAATTCGTCGAAAATGATCAAAACCGAAGTTATCATGAAATCAAAAACCACTTTTCATTGGCTTGATTCCAATCGAATTAGAATAGCAATTAACCAAAAATGAACAAACTCGTAGTTATCATGAAATTAAAACCACTTTTCACTGGCTCGATTCCAATCGAATTATAATAGTAATTCGCCAAAAATGAACAAACCTGAAGTTATCAGGAAATCAAAAACCACTTTTCATTGGCTCGATTTCAATTGAATTAGACTAGCAATTAGCTGAAAACGAACAAACCCGAAATTATCGTGAAATCAAAAACAACTTTCCATTGGCTCGATTCCAATCTCGACTCCAATTAAATTAGACTGGCAATTCGTCGAAAATGATCAAACCTAAAGTTATCATGAAATCGAAAGCCACTTTTCATTGGCTAGATTCTAATCGAATTAGGCTAGTAATTTTCAAAGACGATGAAATCCGAAGTTATCTTGAAATGAAAAACCATTTTTCATTGGCTCGATTCCATTCGAATTAGACGAGCATTTTGCCAAAAACGAACAAACACGAAGTTATCGTTAAATCAAAAACCACTTTTCATTGGCTCGATTCAAATCAAATTAGACTAGTAGTTTGCCAAAAATGAACAAACCCGATGTTATCATGAAATCAAAAACCAATTTTCATTGGCTCGATTCCAATCGAATTAGGCCAGCAATTTCCCATATACGAACATGCCCGATGTTATCTTGAAATCGAAAGACACTTTTCATTGGACTGATTCTAATCGAATTAGACTAGCAGTTCGCCAAAAACGATCAAACCTAAAGTTATCATGAAATCAAAACCACTTTTCATTGGCTTGATTCCAATCGAATTAGATTAGCAAGTCGTCGAAAATGATCAAAATCGAAGTAATCATGAAATCAAAAACTACTTTTCATTGGCTCGATTTCAATCGAATTAGAATAGAAATTCGCCAAAAATGAACAAACCCATAGTTATCATGAAATTAAAACCACTTTTCATTGGCTCGATTCCAATCAAATTATAATAGTAATTCGCCAAAAATGAACAAACCCGAAGTTATCAAGAAATCGAAAACCACTTTTCATTGGCTCGATTCCAATCGAATTAGACTATTATTTCGCCAAAAACAAGCAAACCCGAAGTTATCGTTAAATCAAAAACAACTTTTCATTGGCTCGATTCCAATCGAATTAGACTAGCAATTTGCCAAAGACGAACAAACCCGATGTTATCATGAAATCGAAAGCCACTTTTCACTGGCCTGATTCTAATCGAATTAGACTAGCAATTCGCCAAAAATGAACAAACCTGAAGTTGTCATGAAATCAAAACCACTTTTTATTTGCTCGATTCCAATCAAATTAGATTAGCAACTCGTCGAAAATGAACAAACTCGAAGTTATCATGAAATCAAAAACCACTTTTTGCTGGCTCGATTCCAATCGAATTAGACTACCGTTTTGCCAAAAACAAACAAACCCGAAGTTATGATAAAATCAAAAACCACTTTTCATAGGCTCGATTTCAATCGAATTAGACTAGCAATTAGCCGAAAACGAACAAACCTGAAATTATCGTGAAATCAAAAACAACTTTCCATTGGCTCGATTCCAATCTCGACTCCAATTAAATTAGACTGGCAATTTGTCGAAAATGATCAAACCTAAAGTTATCATGAAATCGAAAGCCACTTTTCATTGGCTCGATTCTAATCGAATTAGACTAGTAATTTCTGGAAACGATCAAATCCGAAGTTATCTTGAAATGAAAAATCACTTTTCATTGGCTCGATTCCATTCGAATTTGACAAGCATTTCGCCAAAAATGAACAAACACGAAGTTATCATTAAATCAAAAACCACTTTTCATTGGCTCGATTCAAATCGAATTAGACTAGCGGTTTACCAAAGACGAACAAACCCGATGTTATCATGAAATCAAAAACCACTTTTCAGGCTCGATTCCAATCGAATTAGGCCAGCAATTTCCCATATACGAACAAGCTCGATGTTATCTTGAAATCGAAAGCCACTTTTCATTGGCCTGATTCCAATCGAATTATACTAGCAATTTGCTAAAAATGAACAAGCCCGAAGTTATCATGAAATCGAAACCACTTTTCAATGGCTCGATTTCAATCGAATTAGACTAGGAATACATCGAAAACGATCAAACCCAAAGTTATCATGAAATCAAAAACCACTTTTCATTGGCTCGATTCCAATTGAATTAGACTAGCAATTAGCAGAAAATGATCAAACCCGAAGTTAACATGAAATCAAAAACCACTTTTCATTAGCTCCATTCCAATCGAATTGGATTAGCAATTTTCCAAAAATGAACAAACCCGAAGCTATCATGAAATTAAAACCACTTTTCATTGGCTCGATTCCAATCGAATTAGAATTGCAATTCGCCAAAAATGAACAAACCAGAAGTTATCATGAAATCAAAAACCACTTTTCGTTGGCTCAATTCCAATCAAATTAGACTAGCATTTTGCCAAATATAAACAAACCCGAAGTTATGATAAAATCCATAACCACTTTTCATTGGCTCAATTCCAATTGAATTAGACTAGCTATTCTCTCAAAATGATCAAACCTGAAGTTGTCATGAAATCAAAACCCACTTTCCATTGGCTCGATTCCAATCGAATTAGACTAGCGATTCACCAAAAACGAACAAACCCGAAGTTATCAAGAAATCAAAAAACACTTTTCATTGGCTCGATTCCAATCAAATTGGAATAGCAATTTTTTGAAAACGATCAAACTCGAAGTTATCATGAAATCGAAAAACATTTTTCGTTGGTTCGATTCCAATCGAATTAGACTAGTAATTTTTGAAAACGATCAAACTCGAAGTTATCAATAAATCGAAAGCCACTTTTCATTTACTCGATCCCAATCGAATTAGGCTAGCATTTCACCGAAAATGATCAAACCTGAAGTTATGATGAAATCAAAAACCACATTTCATTGGCTCGATTCCAATCGAATTACACTAGCAATTAGCCGAAAACGAACAAACCCAAAATTATCATGAAATCAAAAACCACGTTTCATTGGCTCGATTCCAATCGAATTAGACTGGCAATTCGTTGAAAATGATCAAACCCGAAGTTACCATTAAAATCAAAAACCACTTTTCATTGGCTCAATTCCAATAAAATTAGATAGTAATTTTCGAAAATGATCAAATTCGAAGTTATCATGAAATCAAAAGCTACTTTTCATTGGCTCGATTCCAATCGAATTAGACTAGCATTTCGCCAAAGACTATCAAACCTGAAGTTATCATTAAATCAAAAACAACTTTTCATTGGCTCGATTCCAATCGAATTAGACTGGCAATTCGCTAAAAATGATAAAACCCGAAGTTATCATGAAATTAAAAACCACTTTTTGTTGGCTTGATTCCAATCGAATTAGGCTAGTAATTTTCGAAATCGATCAAATTCGAAGTTATCATGAAATCAAAAAGAACTCTTCATTGGCTCGATTCTAATCGAATTAGACTAGCAATTTGCCAAAGACGAACAAACCCGATGTTATCATGAAATCAAAAACCACTTTTCATTGGCTCGATTCCAATCGATTTAGACTAGCAATTTGCCAAAGACGAACAAACCCGGTGTCAACGTTAAATCAAAAACCACTTTTTATTGGCTCGATTTCAATCGAATTAGACTATTATTTCACCAAAAACAAGCAAACCCGAAGTTATCGTTAAATCAAAAACAACTTTTCATTGGCTCGATTCCAATCGAATTAGACTAGCAATTTGCCAAAGAAAAACGAAGCCGATGTTATCATGAAATCAAAAGCCACTTTTCACTGGCCTGATTCTAATCGAATTAAACTAGCAATTCGCCAAAAATGAATAAACCTGAAGTAGTCATGAAATCAAAACCACTTTTCATTTGCTCGATTCCAATGAAATTAGATTACCAACTCGTCGAAAATGAACAAACTAGAAGTTATCATGAAATCAAAAACCACTTTTTGTTGGCTCGATTACAATCGAATTAGACTACCGTTTTGCCAAAAACAAACAAACTCGAAGTTATGATAAAATCCAAAACCACTTTTCATTGGCTCGATTCCAATTGAATTAGACTAGCAATTCGCCAAAAACGATCAAACCCAAAGTTATCATGTAATCAAAAACCACTTTTCATTGGCTTGATTCCAATTGAATTCGACTAGCAATTTTTCTAGAACGATTAAACCCGAAGTTATCATGAAATCAAAAACCACTTTTCATTGGCCGATTCCAATCGAATTAGACTAGCAATTCACCAAAAATGAACAAACCCGAAGTTATCACGAAATCAAAAACCACTTTTCATTGGCTCGATTCCAGTTGAATTAGACTAGCAATTAGCCGAAAGCGATCAAAAACGAAGTTGTCATGAAATTAAAAACCACTTTTCATTGGCTCCATTCTACTCGAATTAGACTTGCAGTTCGCCAAAAATGAACAAACCCGATGTTATCATGAAATTAAAATCACTTTTCATTGGCTCGATTCCAATCGAATTAGAATAGCAATTCGCCAAAAATGAACAAACCCGAAGCTATAATGAAATCAAAAACCACTTTTCATTGGCTCGATTCCAATCGAATTAGACTAGCAATTAGCCGAAAATGAACAAACCCGAAATTTTCATGAAATCAAAAACAACTTTTCATTGGCTCGATTCCAATTAAATTAGACTGTCAATTCGCCGAAAATGATCAAACCTAAAGTTATCATGAAATCAAAAATTACTTTTCATTGGCTCGATTCTAATCGAATTACAATATTTATTTCCAAAAATGATCAAATCCGAAGTTATCTTGAAATGAAAAACTGGTTTTCATTGGCTCGATTCCAATCGAATTAGACTAGCATTTTGCCAAAAATGAACAAACCCGAAGTTATCATTAAATCAAAATCCATTTTTCGTTGGCTCGATTCAAATCGAATTAGACTAGCAATTTGCCAAAGACGAACATACCCGATGTTATCATGAAATCGAAAGCCACTTTTCACTGGCCTGATTCTAATCGAATTAGACTAGCAATTCGCCAAAAATGAACAAACCTGAAGTTGTCATGAAATCAAAACCACTTTTCATTTGCTCGATTCCAATCAAATTAGATTAGCAACTCGTCGAAAATGAACAAACTCGAAGTTATCATGAAATCAAAAACCACTTTTTGCTGGCTCGATTCCAATCGAATTAGACTACCGTTTTGCCAAAAACAAACAAACCCGAAGTTATGATAAAATCAAAAACCACTTTTCATAGGCTCGATTTCAATCGAATTAGACTAGCAATTAGCCGAAAACGAACAAACCTGAAATTATCGTGAAATCAAAAACAACTTTTCGTTGGCTCGATTCCAATTGAATTAGACTAGCAATTAGCAAAAAATGATCAAACCCGAAGTTAACATGAAATCAAAAACCACTTTTCATTAGCTCCATTCCAATCGAATTGGATTAGCAATTCGCCAAAAACGAACAAACCCGAAGCTATCATGAAATTAAAACCACTTTTCATTGGCTCGATTCCAATCGAATTAGACTAGCAATTTCCCAAAGTCAAACAAACCCGATATTATCATGAAATCGAAAGTCACTTTTCATTGGCCTGATTCTAATCGAATTAAACTAGCAATTCGCCAAAAATGAACAATCCCGAAGTTATCATGAAATCAAAACCACTGTTCATTGGCTCGATTCCAATCGAACTAGACTAGCATTTCGCCAAAAACGAACAAATCCAAAGTTATCCTGAAATCAAAAACCACTTTTCATTGGCTCGATTCCAATCGAATTAGACTAGCAATTTGCCAAAGACGAACAAACCCGATGTTATCATGAAATCGAAAGCCACGTTTCATTGGCTTGATTCTAATCGAATTAGACTAGCAAATTCACAAAAAACGAACAAACCCAAAGTCATCATGAAATCAAAACTACTTTTCAATGGCCTAATTCCAATCGAATTAGACTAGCAATTTGCCAAAAATGATCAATCCCGAAGTTATCATGAAATAAAAAACCACTTTTCATTCGCTCGATTCCAATCGAATTAGACTAAAAATTTTTAGATAATGATCAAACCCGAAGTTATCATGAAATCGAAAGACACCTTTCATTGGCTCGATTCTAATCGAATTATATCAGCAATTCACTGAAAATGTTCAAACCCGAAGTTATCATGAAATCGAAAACCACTTTTCATTGGCTCGATTCCAATCGAAT
>NW_019267044.1:0-6293 GCF_002742605.1 Olea europaea var. sylvestris
TTGATTCCGATCAATCAGTCAAATTTTAGCCGATTCCGACACCGTCGCGAAAAATGACGAAATTGCCCCGGCGCGATTTTTGTATCCATCAATCAGCCAAATATGGGACCAATCCGACACGGTCGCGAAAATGACGAAATAGCGCTCGGCGCGATTTTTTTCCGATCAATCAGTCAAATTTGAGCCCATTCCGACGCCGTCGCGAAAAATGAAGAAATTGCCCGTGGCGCGATTTTTTTTCCGATTAATCTGTCAAATTTTAGCCGATTCCGACACCATCGCGAAAAATGACGAAATTGCCCCCGGCGCGATTTTTCTTTCCAATCAATCAGCCAAATTTGGGCCCATTCCGAGACAGTCGCGAAAAATGACGAAATTGCCCCCGGCGCGATTTTTCTTTCCAATCAATCAGCCAAATTTGGGCCCATTCCGAGACAGTCGCGAAAAATGACGAAATTGCCCCCGGCGCGATTTTTCTTTCCAATCAATCAGCCAAATTTGGGCCCATTCCGAGACAGTCGCGAAAAATGACGAAATTGCCCCCGGCGCGATTTTTCTTTCCAATCAATCAGCCAAATTTGGGCCCATTCCGAGACAGTCGCGAAAAATGACGAAATTGCCCCCGGCGCGATTTTTCTTTCCAATCAATCAGCCAAATTTGGGCCCATTCCGAGACAGTCGCGAAAAATGACGAAATTGCCCCCGGCGCGATTTTTCTTTCCAATCAATCAGCCAAATTTGGGCCCATTCCGAGACAGTCGCGAAAAATGACGAAATTGCCCCCGGCGCGATTTTTGTTTCCCATCGATCAGTCAAATTTGGGCCCATTCCGAGACAGTCGCGAAAAATGACAAAATTGCCACCTGCTCGATTTTTGTTTCCGATCAATAAGTCAAATTTGTGCCCATTCCGACACCGTCGCGAAAGAGGACGAAATTGCCCCCGGCGCGATTTTTGTTTCCGTTCAATCAGTCAAATTTGTGCCCATTCCGACACCGTCGCGAAAAACGAAGAAATTGTCCCCGGAGCGATTTTTGTTTCTGATCAATCAGCCGAATTTGGGCCCATTCCGACACCTTCGCAAAAATGACGAAATAGCGCCCGGCGCGATTTTTGTTTCCCATCAATCAGCCAAATTTGGGCCCATTCCGACACCGTCGTGAAAAATGACGAAATTACCCCCGACGCAATTTTTTTTCCGATCAATCAGTCAAATTTGAGCCCATTCTGAAGCCGTCGCGAGAAATGACGAAATTGCCCGCGACGCGATTTTTTTTTCGATTAATCACTCAAATTTTAGCCGATTCCGACACCGCCGCGAAAAATGACGAAATTGCCCCGGCGCGATTTTCGTTTCCCATCAATCAGCCAAATTTGGGACCAATCCGACACCGTCGCGAAAATGACGAAATTGCGCTCGGCGCGATTTTTTTTCCGATCAATCAGTCAAATTTGTGCCCCTTCCGACACCGTTGCGAAAAATGACGTAATTGCCCCCGGCGCGATTTTTGTTTCCGATCAATCGGTCAAATTTGAGCCCATTTCGACACCGTCGCGAAAAATGACGAAATCGCCCCCGACGCGATTTTTGTTTCCCATCAATCAGTCAAATTTGAGCCAATTTCGACACCGTCGCGAAAAATTACGAAATTGCCCCCGGCGCGGTTTTTGTTTCCCAACAATCACTCAAATTTTAGCCGATTCCGACACCGTCGCGAAAAATGACGAAATTGCCCCGGCGCGATTTTTGTTTCCGATCAATCAGTCAAATTTGAGCCCATTCTGAAGCCGTCGCGAGAAATGACGAAATTACCCGCGGCGCGATTTTTTTTTCGATTAATCACTCAAATTTTAGCCGATTTCGACACCATCGCGAAAAATGACGAAATTGCCCCCGGCGCGATTTTTCTTTCAGATCAATCAGCCAAATTTGGGCCCATTTCGAGACAGTCGCGAAAAATGACGAAATTGCCCCCGGCGCGATTTTTGTTTCCGATCAATCAGTGAAATTTTAGTCGATTCCGACACCGTCGCGAAAATTGACAAAATTGCAACGGCGCGATTTTTCTTTCCCATCAATCAGCCAAATTTGGGACCAATCCGACACCGTCGCGAAAATGACGAAATTGCGCTCGGCGCGATTTTTTTTCCGATCAATCAGTCAAATTTGTGCCCATTCCGACACCGTTGCGAAAAATGACGTAATTGCCCCCGGCGCGATTTTTGTTTCCGATCAATCAGCCAAATTTTGGCCCATTCCAACACCGTTGCGAAAAATGACGAAATTACCTCGACGGGATTTTTTTTCCGATCAATCAGTCAAATTTGAGCCCATTCCGATGCCGTCGCGAAAAATGACGAAATTACCCCCGGCGCGATTTTTGTTTCCGATCAAACAGCCAAATTTTGGCCCATTCCAACACCGTCGCGAAAAATGACGAAATTGCCCGTGGCGCGATTTTTTTTCCGATTAATCTTTCAAATTTTAGCCGATTCCGACACCATCGCGAAAAATGACGAAATTGCACCCGGCCCAATTTTTGTTTCCGATCAATCGGCTAAATTTGGGCCCATTCCAACACCGTTACGAAAAATGACGAAATTACCCACGGCGCGATTTTTTTTCCGATCAATTAGTCAAATTTGAGCCCATTCCGACGCCGTCGTGAGAAATGACGAAATCGCCCGCGGCGCGATTTTTTTTCCAATTAATCTGTCAAATTTTTGCCGATTCCGACACCATCGCGAAAAATGACGAAATTGCCCCCGGCGCGATTTGTGTTTCCCATCGATCAGTCAAATTTGGGCCCATTCCGAGACAGTCGCGAAAAATGACGAAATTTCCACCTGCTCGATTTTTGTTTCCTATCAATCAGTCAAATTTTAGCCGAATCCGACACCGTCGCGAAAAATGACGAAATTGCCCCGGCGCGATTTTTGTTTCCGATCAATCAGCCAAATTTGGGACAATCCGACACCGTCGTGAAAATGACGAAATTGCGCTCGGCGCGATTTTTTTTCAGATCAATCAGTCAAATTTTTGCCCATTCCGACACCGTTGCGAAAAATGACGAAATTGCCCATGGCGCGATTTTTGTTTCCGATCAATCAGTCAAATTTGAACCCATTCCGACACCGTCGCGAAAAATGACGAAATTGCCCCCGGCGCGATTTTTGTTTCCGATCAATCAGTCAAATTTGAACCCATTCCGACACCGTCGCGAAAAATGACGAAATTGCACTCAGCTCGATTTTTGTTTCCCATCGATGAGTCAAATTTTGGCCGATTCCGAGACCGTCGGAAAAATGACGAAATTGCCCCCAGCGCGATTTTAGTTTTCGATCAATCAGTCAAATTTGAGCCAATTCCGACACCGTCGCGAAAATGACGAAATTGCCCCCGGCGCGATTTTTGTTTCCGATCAATCAGTCAAATTTGAGCCCATTCCGACACCGTCGCGAAAAATGACGAAAATGCCCCCGGAGCGATTTTTATTTCCGATCAATCAGCCAAATTTGGGCCCATTCCGAGACCGTCACGAAAAATGACGAAATTGCCCCCGGCGCGATTTTTGTTTCCGATCAATCAGTCAAATTTGATCCCATTTCGACACAGTCGCGAAAACTGACGAAAATGTCTTCGGCGCGATTTTTGTTTCCTATCGATCGGCCAAATTTGGGCCCATTCCGACACCGTCGTGAAAAATGACGAAATTGCCAGCGGGGAGATTTTTTTTATCCGATTAATCTGTCGAATTTCAGATTATTCCGACACTGTTGCGAAAAATGACGAAATTGTCCCCGGCGCGATTTTTGTTTCCGATTAATCAGGCAAATTTGGGACCATTCCGACACTGTCACGAAAAATGACGAAATTAACCCCGGCGCGATTTTTGTTTCCGATCAATCAGTCAAATTTGGGCCCATTCCGAGACAGTCGCGAAAAATGACGAAATTGCCCCCGGCGCGATTTTTGTTTCCGATCAATCAGTCAAATTTTAGTCGATTCCGACACCGTCGCGAAAAATGACGAAATTGCGCTCGGTGCGATTTTTTGTTCGATCAATCAGTCAAATTTGTGCCCATTCCGACACCGTTGCGAAAAATGACAAAATTGCCCCCGGCGCGATTTTTGTTTCCGATCAATCAGCCAAATTTTGGCCCATTCCGACACCGTTTCGAAAAATGACGAAATTACCTCGACGGGATTTTTTTCCGATCAACCAGTCAAATTTGAGCCCATTCCGTCACCGTCGCGAAAAATGACGAAATTGCCCCCGGCACGATTTTTTCCGATTAATCTGTCATTTAAGCCGATTCCGACACCGTCGCGACAAATGACAAAATTGCCCCCGGCGCGATTTTTGTTTCCGATCAACCGGCCAAATTTGGGCCCATTCCAGCACCGTTGCAAAAAATGACGAAATTACCTCGACGGGATTTTTTTCCGATCAATCAGTCAAATTTGAGCCCATTCCGACGCCGTCGCGAAAAATGACGAAATTGCCCGTGGCACGATTTTTTTTTCCGATTAATCTGTCAAATTTTAGCCGATTCCGACACCGTCGCGAAAAATGACGAAATTGCACCCGGCGCGATTTTTGTTTCCCATCGATCAGTCAAATTTGGGCCCATTCCGAGACAGTCGCGAAAAATGACGAAATTGCCACCTGCTCGATTTTTGTTTCCGATCAATCAGTCAAATTTTAGCCGATTCCGACACCGTCGCGAAAAATGACGAAATTGCCCCGGCGCGATTTTTGTTTCCGATCAATCAGCCAAATTTGGGACCAATCCGACACGGTCGCGAAAATGACGAAATTGCGCTCGGTGCGATTTTTTTTCCGATCAATCAGTCAAATTTGTGCCCATTCCGACACCGTCGCGAAAAAGGACGAAATTGCCCCCGGCGCGATTTTTGTTTCCGATCAATCAGTCAAATTTGTGCCCATTCCGACACCGTCGCGAAAAACGAAGAAATTGTCCTTGGAGCGATTTTTGTTTCTGATCAATCAGCCAAAATTGGGCCCATTCCGACACGTTCGCAAAAATGACGAAATAGCGCCCGGCGCGATTTTTGTTTCCGATCAATCAGCCAAATTTGGGGCCATTCCGACATCGTCGTGAAAAATGACGAAATTACCCCCGACGCAATTTTTTTTTCCGATCAATCAGTCAAATTTGAGCCCATTCTGAAGCCGTCGCGAGAAATGACGAAATTACCCGCGGCGCGATTTTTTTTCGATTAATCACTCAAATTTTAGCCGATTCTGACACCATCGCGAAAAATGACGAAATTGCCCCCGGCGCGATTTTTCTTTCCGATCAATCAGCCAAATTTAGGCCCATTCCAAGACAGTCGCGAAAAATGACGAAATTGCCCCGGCGCGATTTTTGTTTCCCATCAATCAGCCAAATTTGGGCCCATTCCAGCACCGTTGCGAAAAATGACGAAATTTCCTCGACGGGATTTTTTTCCGATCAATCAGTCAAATTTGAGCCCATTCCGACGCCGTCGCGAAAAATAATGAAATTGCCTGTGGCGCGATTTTTTTTCCCGATTAATCTGTCAAATTTCAGCCGATTCCGACACCATCGCGAAAAATGACGAAATTGTTTTTCTTTCCAATCAATCAGCCAAATTTGGGCCCATTCCAACACCGTTGCGAAAAATGACGAAATTACCTCGACGGGATTTTTTCCCGATCAAGCAGTCAAATTTGAGCCCATTCCGACGCCGTCGCGAGAAATGACGAAATTGCCCGCGGCGCGTTTTTTTTTCCTATTAATCTGTCAAATTTTAGCCGATTCCGACACCATCGCGAAAAATGACGAAATTGCCCCCGGCGCGATTTTTGTTTCCCATCGATCAGTCAAATTTGGGCCCATTCCGAGACAGTCGTGAAAAATGACGAAATTGCCACCTGCTCGATTTTTGTTTCCTATCAATAAGTCAAATTTGTGCCCATTCCGACACCGTCGCGAAAGAGGACGAAATTGCCCCCGGCGCGATTTTTGTTTCCGATCAATCAGTAAATTTTGTGCCCATTCCGACACCGTCGCGAAAAACGAAGAAATTGTCCCTGGAGCGATTTTTGTTTCTGATCAATCAGCCGAATTTGGGCCCATTCCGACACCTTCGCAAAAATGACGAAATAGTGCCCGGCGCGATTTTTGTTTCTGATCAATCGGTCAAATTTGTGCCCATTTCGACACCGTTGCGAAAAATGACGAAATTACCTCGACGGGATTTTTTTCCGATCAATCAGTCAAATTTGAGACCATTCCGACGC
>NW_019267045.1:0-6292 GCF_002742605.1 Olea europaea var. sylvestris
TTTCATTGGCTCGATTCCAATCGAATTAGACTAGCAATTCGCCAAAAATGATCAAACCCGAAGTTATCATGAAATCAAAAAACACATTTCATTGGCTCGATTCCAATCGAATTAGACTAGCAATTTACCAAAGACGAACAGACCCGATGTTATCGTGAAATCAAAAACCACTTTTCATTGGCTCGATACCAATCAAATTAGACTATCAATTTGCTAAAGACGAACAAACCCGATGTTATCATGAAATCAAAAACCACTTTTCATTGTCTCGTTTCCAATCCAATTAGACCAGCAATTTCCCAAAGACGAACAAACTCGATGTTATCATGAAATCGAAAGCCACCTTTCACTGGCCCGATTCTAATCGAATTAGACTAGCAATTCGTCAAAAATGAACAAAATCAAAGTTATCATCAAATCGAAACCACTTTTCATTGGCTCGATTCCAATCGAATTAGACTAGCAATTCGTCGAAAATGATCAAACCCGAAGTTATCATGAAATCAAAACCACTTTTCATTGTCCTGATTCCAATCTAATTAGACTAGCAATTCGCCAAAAAGGAACAAACCCGATGTTATCATGAAATCAAAAACTACTTTTCATTGGCTCGATTCCAATCGAATTAGACAAGCAATTTGCCAAAGATGAACAAACCCGATGTTATCATGAAATCGAAAGCCACTTTTCATTGGCTCGATTCCAATCGAATTAGACTAGAAATTTGACAACGACGAACAAACCCGGTGTTATCATAAAATCAAAAGCCACCTTTCATTGGATCGATTCTAATCGAATTAGACTAGCAAGTCACCAAAAACGAACAAACCCGAAGTTATCATGAAATCGAAACCACTTTTCATTGGCTCGATTCCAAACGAATTAGACTAGCAATTTGTCGAAAACGATCAAACTCGAAGTTATCATGAAACTAAAAATCACATTTTATTGGCTCGATTCCAATCGAATTAGACTAGCAATTTGCCAAAGACGAACAAATCCGATGTTATCATGAAATCAAAAACCACTTTTCATTGGCTCGATACCAATCGAATTATACTGTCAATTTGCTAAAGACGAACGAACCCGATGTTATCATGAAATCAAAAACCACTTTTCATTGGCTCGTTTCCAATCCAATTAGACCATCAATTTCCCAAAGACGAACGAACCCGATGTTATCATGAAATCGAAAGCCACTTTTTATTAGCCTGATTCTAATCAAATTAGACTAGCAATTCGTCAAAAACGAACAAAACCGAAGTTATCATGAAATCGAAATCACTTTTCATTGGCTCGATTCCAATCAAAATAGACTAGCAATTCGTCGAAAATGATCAAACCCGAAGTTATCATTAAATCAAAACCACTTTTCATTGGTTCGATTCCAATCGAATTAGACTAGAAATTTGCCAAAGACGAACAAACCCGATGTTAGCATAAAATCAGAAGCCACCTTTCATTGGCTCGATTCTAATCGAATTAGACTAGCAATTCACCAAAAATGAACAAACCCGATGTTATCATGAAATCGAAAGCCACTTTTCATTGGCTCGATTCGAATCGAATTAGACTAGCAATTCTCCAAAGAAGAAAGAACCCGAAGTTATCATGAAATCAAAACCACTTTTCATTGGCTAGATTCCAATCGAATTAGACCAGGATTTGCCAAAGACGAACAAACCCGATGTTATCATGCAATCAAAAGCAACTTTTCATTAGCTCAATTCTAATTGAATTAGACTCGCAATTCGCCAAAAATGAACAAACCCGAAGTTATCATGAAATCAAAACCACTTTTCATTGTCTCGATTCCAATCGAATTAGACTAGAAATTCGCCGAAAATGATCAAACCCGAAGTTATCTTGAAATCAAAAACCACATTTCCTTGGCTCGATTCCAATCGAATTAGACTAGCAATTTGCCAAAGACGAACAAACCCGATGTTATCTTGAAATCAACAATCACTTTTCATTGTCCCGGTACCAATCGAAATAGACTATCAATTTGATGAAGACGAACAAACTAGAAGTTATCATGAAATCAAAAACCACTTTTCAATGGCTCCATTCTAATCAAATTAGACTAGCAATTCGTCGAAATTGATCAAACCTGAAGGTATCATGAAATCAAAACCACTTTTCTTTGGCTCGATTCCAATCGAATTGGACTAGCAATTTTTGAAAACAATCAAATCCGAAGTTATCATGAAATGCAAAACCACTTTTAATTGCCTCGATTCCAATTGAATTAGACTAGAAATTCGTCAAAAACAAACAAACCTGAAGTTATCATGAAATCGAAACCACTTTTCATTGGTTCGATTCGAATCAAATTAGACTAGCAATTCGCCGAAAACGATCAAACCCGAAGTTATCATGAAATCAAAAACCACATTTCATTGGCTCGATTCCAATCGAATTAGACTAGCAATTTGCCAAAGATGAACAAACCCGATGTTATCGTGAAATCAAAAACCACTTTTCATTGGCTCGATACCAATCGAATTAGACTATCAATTTGCTAAAGACGAACGAACCCGATGTTATCATGAAATCAAAAACCACTTTTCATTGGCTCGTTTCCAATCCAATTAGACTAGCAATTTTCCAAAGACGAACAATACCCGATGTTATGAAGAATTCAAAAACCACTGTTCATTGGCTCGATTCTAATCGAATTAGACAAGCAATTCGCCAAAAACGAACGAACCCGAAGTTATCATGAAATGAAAACCACTTTTCAATGGCTTGATTCCAATCGAATTAGACTAGCAATTTGCCGAAAATGATCAAACCTGAAGTTATCATAAAATCGAAAACCACTTTTTAGCGACTCCAATCAAATCGAATTAGACTAGCAATTTGCCGAAAATGATCAAACCCGAAGTTATCATGAAATCGAAAACCACTTTTCAGTGACTCCAATCAAATCGAATTAGACTAGCGATTTTTCAAAAATGATCAAACCCGAAGTTATCATGAAATCGAAAGCAACTTTTCATTGGCTCGATTCCAATGGAATAAGACAAGCAATTTACCGAAAATGATCAAGCCCGAAGTTATCAAGGATTCAAAAACCACTATTCATTGATTCGATTCCAATCGAATAAGACTAGCAATTAGCCGAAAACGAACAAACCCAAAATTGTCATGAAATCAAAACCCACTTTTCATTGGCTCGATTCCAATCGAATTAGACTGGCAATTCGCTGAAAATGATCAAACCCGAAGTTACCATGAAATCAAAAACCCCTTTTTTTGGCTCAATTCCAATCGAATAAGACTAGTAATTTCCGAAAATGATCAAATTCGAAGTTATCATGAAATCAAAAACAACTTTTTGTTGGCTCGATTCCAATCGAATTAGACTAGCATTTCGTCAAAAATGAACAAGCCCGAAGTTATCATGAAATAAAAAACTACTTTTCATTGGCTTAATTCCAATCAATTAGACAAGCATTTCGCCAAAAGCAAACAAACCCGAAGTTATCATGAAATCAAAAGCCACATTTCATTGGCTCGATTGCAATCGAATTAGACTAGCAATTCCCCAAAAATGATCAAACCTGAAGTTATTAGGAAATCGAAAACCACTTTTCATTGGCTTGATTCCAATCGAATTAGACTAGCAATTTTTAGACAACGATCAAACCCGAAGTTATCTTGAAATCGAAAGCCACTTTTCAAACGCTCGATTCCAATCGAATTAGACTAGCAATTTGCCGAAAACGATCAAACTCGAAGTTATCATGAAATCCAAAACCAAATTTCATTGGCTTCATTCCAATCAAATTAGACTAGCAATTGTTCGAAGACGATCAAAACCGAAGTTATCATGAAATCGAAAGCCACTTTTCATTGGCTCGATTCCAATAGAATAAGACTCGCAATTCACCGAAAATGATCAAACCCAAAGTTATCATGAAATCAAAAACCAATTTTCATTGGCTCGATTCCAATCAAATTAGACTAGCAATTAGCCGAAAAGGATCAAACCCAAAGTTATCATGAAATCAAAAACCACTTTTCATTGGCTCCATTCCAATCAAATTTGACTAGCAATTCGCCAAAAACAAACAAACCCAAAATTATCATAAAATTAAAACCACTTTTCATTGGCACGATTCGAGTCGAATTAGACTAGCAATTCTCCAAAAACGAACGAACCCGAAGTTATCATGAAATCAAAACCACTTTTCATTGGCTCGATTCCAATCGAATTAGACTAGCCATTTTTCGAAAACAATCAAAGCCGAAGTTCTCATGAAATCTAAAACCATTTTTCATTGGTTCGATTCCAATTAAATTAGCCTAGAAATTTTTGAAAACGATCAAACCCAAAGTTATCATGAAATCAAAAGCCACCTTTCGCCAAAAAACGAACAAACCCGAAGTTATCGTTGAATCAAAAACCACTTTTCATTGGCTCGATTCCAATCAAATTAGACTAGCAATTATCCAAAGATGATCAATCCCGATGTTATCATTAAATCAAAAACCACTTTTCATTGGCACGATCCCAATCAAAGTAGACCGGCAATTTTCCAAAGATGAACAAACCCAATGTTATAATGAAATCAAAAGCCACATTTCATTGGCTTGATTCTAATCGAATTAGACTAACAATTCGTGAAAAATGAACAAAACTGAAGTTATCATGAAATCGAAACCACTTTTCATTGGCTCGATTCTAATGGAATTAGACTAGCAATTCGTCGAAAATGATCAAACCCGAAGTTATCATGAAATCAAAAACCACTTTTTATTGGCTCGATTCCAATCAAATTGGACCAGCAATTTTTGGAAACAATCAAATCTGAAGTTATCATGAAATCAAAAACCACTTTTAATTGGCTCGATTCCAATCGAATTAGACTGTCAATTTGCTAAAGACGAACGAACCCGATGTTATCATGAAATCAAAAACCACTTTTCATTGGCTCATTTTCAATCCAATTAGACCAGCAATTTCCCAAAGACGAACAAACCCGAAGTTATCATGAAATCGAAAGTCACTTTTCATTGGCCAGATTCGAATCGAATTAGACTAGCAATTCGTCAAAAATGAACAAAACCGAAGTTATCATCAAATCGAAACAACTTTTCATTGGCTCGATTCCAATCGAATTAGAGTAGCAATTCATCGAAAATGATCAAATCCAAAGTTATCATGTAATCAAAACCACTTTTCATTAGCTCGATTCCTAACTAATTAGACTAGCAATTCGCCAAAAACGAACAAACTCGATGTTATCGTGAAATCAAAAACAACTTTTCATTGGGTCGATTCCAATCGAATTAGATAAGCAATTTCCCAAAGACGAACAAACCCGATGTTATCATGAAATCGAAAGCTACTTTTCATTGGCTCGATTCTAATCGAATTAGACTAGCAAATTCATCAAAAAAAAAAGATCCCGAAGTTATCATAAAATATAACCACTTTTCAGTGGCTCGATTCAAATCGAATTAGACTAGCAATTTGTCGAAAATGATAAAACCCGAAGTTATCTTGAAATCAAAAACCACATTTCATTGGTTCGATTCCAATCGAATTAGACTAGCAATTTTTAGAAAACGAACAAACCTGAAGTTATCATGAAATTGAAATATACTTTTCATTAGCTCGATTCTAATCGATTTATACAAGCAATTCACTGAAAATGATCAAACCCGAAGTTATCATGAAATCGAAAACCACTTTTCATTGGCTCGATTCCAATCGAATTAGACTTGCAATTCGTCGAAAACTATCAAACCTAAAGTTATCATGAAATCAAAAATCACTTTTCATTGGCTCGATTCCAATCGAATTCGACTAGCAAATTGCCAAAGTCAAACAAACCCGATGTTATCATGAAATCGAAAGACACTTTTCATTGGCTCGATTCGAATCGAATTAGACTAGCAATTCTCTAAAGAAGAAAGAACCCGAAGTTATCATGAAATCAAAACCACTTTTCATTGGCTAGATTCCAATCGAATTAGACCAGGAATTTGCCAAAGATGAACAAACCCGATGTTATCATGCAATCAAAAGCCACTTTTCATTGGCTCGATTCTAATCGAATTAGACTCGCAATTCGCCAAAAACGAACAAACCCGAAGTTATCATGAAATCAAAACCACTTTTCATTGGCTCGATTCCAATCAAATTAGACTAGCAATTCGCCAAAAATGATCAAACCCGAAGTTATCTTGAAATTAAAAACCACATTTCTTTGGCTCGATTCCAATCGAATTAGACTAGCAATTTGCCAAAGACGAACAAACCCGATGTTATCGTGAA
>NW_019267046.1:0-6291 GCF_002742605.1 Olea europaea var. sylvestris
GTCGAGAAAAATGACGAAATTGCTCCCGGCGCGATTTTTGTTTCCGATCAACCAATCAAATTTTAGCCAATTCCGACACAGTCACGAAAAATGACGAAATTACAACCCGGCGCGGTTTTTGTTCCCGATCAACCTGTCAAATTTTAGCCCATTCCGACACAGTCGAGAAAAATGACGAAATTGCCCCTGCGCGCGATTTTTGTTTCCGATCAACCAATCAAATTTTAGCCAATTCCGACATAGTCGCGAAAAATGACGAAATTACACCCGGCGCGATTTTTGTTCCCGATCAACCTGTCAAATTTGAGCCCATTCCGACACAGTCGAGAAAAATGACGAAATTGTACCCGGCACGATTTTTGTTTCCGATCAACCTATCAAATTTTGGCCAATTTCGACACAGTCGCGAAAAATGACGAAATTGCCGCCGCCGCGAATTTTATTTCCGATGAAACTTCCAAATTTCAGCCAATTCCGACACAGTCGAGAAAAATGACGTAATTGCCGCCGACGCGATTTTTATTTCCGATCAAACTGCCAAATTTCAGCCAATTCTGACACAGTCTAGAAAAATGACGAAATTGCCCCCGGCGAGGTTTTTGTTTCCGATCAACAAGTCAAATTTCAGTCAACTCCTACATAGTCGTGAAAAATGACGAAATTACACCCGGCGCGGCTTTTGTTCCCGATAAACCTGTCAAATTTCAACCAATTCCGACACAGTCGAGAAAAATGACGAAATTGCCCCCGGCGCGATTTTTGTTTCCGATCAACCAATCAAATTTTAGCCAATTTCGACATAGTCGCGAAAAATGACGAAATTAAACCCGGCGCAGTTTTTGTTCCCGATCAACCTGTCAAATTTGAGGCCATTCCGACACAGTCGAGAAAAATGACGAAATTCCCCCGGCGCGATTTTTGTTTCCGATTAATCAGTCAAATTTTAGCCAATTCCGACACAGTCGCGAAAAATTACGATATTACACCCGGCGCTATTTTTGTTCCCGATCAACCTGTCAAATTTAAGCCCATTCCGACACAGTCGAGAAAATTCACTAAATTGCCGTCGGCACGATTTTTATTTCCGATCAAACTGCCAAATTCCAGCCAATTCCGACACAGTCGAGAAAAATGACGAAAATTGCCCACGGCGTGATTTTTGTTTCCGATCAACCAATCAAATTTTTGCCAATTCTGACACAGTCGCAAAAAATGACGAAATTACACCCGGCGCAGTTTTTGTTCCCGATCAACCTGTCAAATTTGAGCCCATTCCGACACAGTCGAGAAAAATGACGAAATTGCCCCCGGCGCGATTTTTGTTTCCGATCAACCAGTCAAATTTTAGTCAACTCCGACACAGTCGCGAAAAATGACGAAATTGCCCACGGCGCGATTTTTGTTTCCGATCAACCAATCAAATTTTAGCCAATTCCGACACAGTTGCGGAAAAAGAGGAAATTACACCCGGCGCTATTTTTGTTCCCGATCAACCGGTAAAATTTGGGTCCATTCCGACACAGTCGCGAAAAATGATGAAATTGCCGTTGGCGCGATTTTTATATCCGATCAAACTGCCAAATTTCAGCCAATTCCGGCACAGTCGAGAAAAATGACGAAATTTCCCTCGGCGCAATTTTTGTTTTCGATCGACAAGTCAAATTTTAGTCAATTCCAACACAGTCGCGAAAAATGACGAAATTACACACAGCGCGGTTTTTGTTCCCGATAAACCTGTCAAATTTGAGCCCATTCCGACACAGTCGAGAAAAATGAGGAAATTGCCCCTGGCGCGATTTTTATCTCAGATCAAACTGCCAAATTTCAGCCAATTCTGACACAGTCGAGAAAAATGACGAAATTGACCCCGGCTCGATTTTCGTTTCCGATCAACAAGCCAAATTTTAGTCAATTCCGACACAGTCGCGAAAAATGACGAAATTACACCCGGCGCGACTTTTGTTCTCGATAAACCTGTCAAACTTGAGTCCATTCCGAGACACTCGAGAAAAATGACGAAATTGCCCACGGCGCAATTTTTGTTTCCGATCAACAAGTCAAATTTCAGCCAATTCCGACACCGTCGCGAAAAATGACGAAATTACACCCGGTGCGGTTTTTGTTCCCGATAAACCTGTCGAATTTCAGCCAATTCCGTAAAATGACGAAATTGCCCCCGGCGCGATTTTTGTTTCCGATCAACACGTTATATTTTAGTCAATTCCGACACAGTCGCGAAAAATGACGAAATTACACCCGGCGCGATCTTTGTTTCCGATCATTCGGTCAAATTTGAGCCCATTCCGACACAGTCGAGAAAAATGATGAAATTGCCCCCGGCGCGATTTTTTTTTCAGATCAAACTGCCAAATTTCAGCCAATTCCGACGCAGTCGAGAAAAATGACGAAATTGCCCCCGACGAGGTTTTTGTTTCCGATCAACAAGTCAAATTTTAGTCAATTCCGACAAGTCGTGAGAAATCACGAAATTACACCCGGCGCTATTTTTGTTCCCGATAAAACTTCCAATTTGAGCCCATTCCGACACGGTCAAGAAAAATGACGAAATTGCCGAAGGCGGGATTTTTATTTCCGATCAAACTGCCAAATTTCAAACAATTCCAACACAGTCGAGAAAAATGACGAAATTACCCTCGGCGCGATTTTTGTTTACGATCAACCAGTCAAATTTTAGCCAATTCCGACACAGTCGCGAAAAATGACGAAATTACACCCGACCCTATATTTGTTCCTGATCAACCTGTCAAATATGTGCCCATTCCGACACAGTCGAGAAAAATGACGAAATTGCCCCCGGCGCGATTTTTGTTTCCGATCAACCTGTCAAATTTTAGCCAATTCCGACACAGTTGAGAAAAATGACGAAATTGCCCCCGGCGCTATTTTTGTTTCCGATCAACCTGTCAAATTTGAGCCCATTCCGACACAGTCGAGAAAAATGACGAAATTGCCCCAGGCGCGATTTTTATTTCAGATTAAACTGCCAAATTTCTGCCAATTCCGACACAGTCGAGAAAAATGACGAAATTGCCTCCGGCGCGATTTTTGTTTCCGATCAACAACTCAAATTTCAGCCAATTTCGACACTGTCCTCAAAATTGACAAAATTACACCTGGCGCTGTTTTTGTCCCCGATAAAACCTGTCAAATTTCAGCCAATTCCGACGCAGTCGAGAAAAATGATGAAATTGCCCCCGGCGCGATTTTTGGTTCCTATCAACCAGTCAAATTTAAGCCAATTCCGACACAGTCGCGAAAAATGACGAAATTACACCCGGTGATATTTTTGTTCCCGATCAACCAGTTAAATTTGTGCCCATTCTGACACAGTCGAGAAAAATGACGAAATTGCCCCCGGCGCGATTTTTGGTTCCTATCAATCAGTCCAATTTTAGCCGATTTCGACAGCGTCGCGAAAAATGACGAAATTGCCCCCGGCCCGATTTTTGTTTCCGACCAACCATTCAAATTTTAGCCCATTCCGACACCGTCGCGAAAAATGATGAAATTGCCGCCGGCGCGATTTTTATTTCCGATCAAACTGCCAAATTTCAGCCAATTTCGATACAGTCGAGAAAAAGGACGAAATTGCCCTCGCCGCGGTTTTTGTTTTCGATCGACAAGTCAAATTTAAGTCAATTCCAAAATAGTCGCGAAAAATGACGAAATTACACTCGGCGCGATTTTTGTTCCCGATAAACCTGTCAAATTTGAGCCCATTCCGACACAGTCGAGAAAAATAACGAAATTGCCCACGGCGCGATTTTTATCTCAGATCAAATTGCCAAATTTCAGCCAATTCCGACACAGTCGAGAAAAATGAAGAAATTGCCCCCGGCGCGATTTTTGTTTCTGATCAACCAATCAAATTTTAGCCAATTTCGACACAGTCTCGAAAAATGACAAAATTACACCTGGCGCGATCTTTATTTCCGATCATTCGGTCAAATTTGAGCCCATTCTGACACAATCGAGAAAAATGACGAAATTGCCCCCCGGGGCGATTTTTATTTCAGATCAAACTGCCAAATTTCAGCCAATTCCGACACAGTCGAGAAAAATGACGAAATTGCCCCTGGCGCGGTTTTTGTTTCCGATCAACAAGTCAAATTTCAGTCAATTCCGACACAGTCGCGAAAAATGACGAAATTACACCCGGCGCGATTTTTGTTCCCGATCAACCTTTCAAATTTGAGCCCATTCCGACACAGTAGAGAAAAATGACGAAATTGCCGCCGGCACGATTTTTATTTTCGATCAAACAGCAAAATTTCAGCCAATTCCGACACAGTCGAGAAAAATGACGAAATTGCCCCTGGCGCGGTTTTTGTTTCCGATCAACAAGTCAAATTTCAGTCAATTCCGACACAGTCGCGAAAAATGACGAAATTACACCCGGCGCGATTTTTGTTCCCGATAAACCTGTCAAATTTCAACATTTCCGACACAGTCGAGAAAAATGACGAAATGGCTCCCGGCGCTGTTTTTGTTTCCGATCAACAAGTAAAATTTCAACCAATTTCGACACAGTCGCGAAAAATGACGAAATTACACCCGGCGCGATTTTTGTTCCCGATAAACTGTCAAATTTGAGCCCATTCCGACAGAGTCGAGAAAAATGACGAAATTACACCCGACGCGGTTTTTGTTCCCGATAAACCTGTCAAATTTCAACCAATTCCGACACAGTCGAGAAAAATGACGAAATTGCCCCCGGCGCGGTTTTTGTTTCCGATCAACCAATCAAATTTCAGCAAATTTCGACACAGTCGCGAAAAATGACGAAATTACACCCGGCGCGATTTTTGTTTCCGATCAACCAGTCAAATTTTAGCCCATTCCGACACAGTCGCGAAAAATGTCGAAATTACACTCGGCGCGGTTTTTGTTCCGGATAAACCTGTCAAATTTAAGCCCATTCCGACACAGTCGAGAAAATTGACTAAATTGCCGTCGACGCGATTTTTATTTCCGATCGAACTGCCAAATTTCAGCCAATTCCGACACAGTCGGGAAAAATGACGAAATTGCCCCCGGCGCGGTTTTTGTTTCCGATCAACCAATCAAATTTCAGCAAATTTCGACACAGTCGCGAAAAATGACGAAATTACACCCGGCGCGATTTTTGTTTCCGATCAACCAGTCAAATTTTAGCCCATTCCGACACAGTCGCGAAAAATGTCGAAATTACACTCGGCGCGGTTTTTGTTCCCGATCAACCTGTCAAATTTGAGCCCATTCCGACACAGTCGAGAAAAATGACGAAAATTGCCCCCGGCGCGATTTTTGTTTCCGATCAACCAATCAAATTTTAGCCAATTCCGACACAGTCGCGAAAAATGTCGAAATTACACTCGGCGCGGTTTTTGTTCCCGATCAACCTGTCAAATTTTAGCCCATTTCGACACAGTTGAGAAAAATGACGAAATTGCCCCCGGCGCGATTTTTTTTTCCGATCAACCAATCAAATTTTATCCAATTCCGACACAGTCGCGAAAAATGACGAAATTACACCCGGCGCAATTTTTGTTCCCGATCAACCTGTCAAATTTTAGCCCATTCCGACACAGTCGAGAAAAATGACGAAATTGCACCCGGCGCGATTTTTGTTCCCAATGAACCTGTCAAATTTTAGCCCATTTCGACACAGTCGAGAAAAATGACGAAATTACCCCCGGCGCGATTTTTGTTTCCGATCAACCAATCAAATTTTAGCCAATTCCGACATAGTCGCGAAAAATGACGAAATTACACCCGGCGCGATTTTTGTTCCCGATCAACCTGTCAAATTTTAGCCCATTCCGACACAGTCGAGAAAAATGACGAAATTGCACCCGGCGCGATTTTTGTTTCCGATCAACCTATCAAATTTTGGCCAATTTTGACACAGTCGCGAAAAATGACGAAATTGCCGCCGCCGCGAATTTTATTTCCGATGAAACTTCTAAATTTCAGCCAATTTCCGACACAGTCGAGAAAAATGACGAAATTGCCCCCGACGCGGTTTTTGTTCCCGATAAACCTGTCAAATTTCAGCCCATTCCGACACAGTCGAGAAAAATGACGAAATTGCCCACGGCGCGGTTTTTGTTTCCGATCAACAAGTCAAATTTTATTCAATTCCGACACAGTCATAAAAAATGACGAAATTGCACCCGGCGCGATTTTTGTTCCTGATAAACCTGTCAAATTTCAGCACATTCCGGCACAGTCGAGAAAAATGACGAAATTGACCCCGGCTCGGTTTTCGTTTCCGATCAACAAGCCAAA
>NW_019267047.1:0-6291 GCF_002742605.1 Olea europaea var. sylvestris
AAATGGACCTGTAGCGTTCCCAGAACCAGTTTTTGGCTTTACTATTAGTTATTAGAAAAGTAATAAACTTAAACATTTCAATATCACGTTTCGTTTCTTACCCTAAATACTATAGATAATTTATAGCATATCCATGTAAAGGCAACCCATGTTATTGCAATTATATTAAGGGAAAATTACAATTTTTGCTGGTATGACTGGCACGAATTAATTTCATGGACGATGCCTTTGCGGTGATATTCTCGCTTGTTTTTCCCCTGTTGTCTGCACAATAGGCAACTCTTCCTTCCCATTTTACTTTCTACTACACGATATTGCCAAAAGCTTTAGATAGGAAACTTCTGCCGAGTTTCCCTTGAAGAGGCCTTCATTATTCTTAATGCAGTGGAAAACCTCTTTCTACTCTAAATGAGGTTTCTAATGTTTGAGTTATTAAGGAACTTAATCAATAACATTATGAATTTTGTCTGAGCATTCTTGATTTTATCACTATATCTTAACCTTTCACTTTTCCATGAATTTTTGGGACAATGTCTATATTTATTCCTTGCTTTACGCAAGTATAAACATATTACTTTTCAGCAAGTCATCTGTATCGGAATATTTCGCTTACATTAAATTTCCAATTGCTATTAGTTTGTTGTGTATTTTTTTTTAGAAAACTTTTCTGCTGCTGACAGTCATCCTTAGAGAATCATTATATTCTTAATATCCTTAAAAGATGATATTTTAGCTCATGCTAATCTTATGTGGTTGTTTAGGTTGCTCTTGCACGTTCCTGCTCAAATGCTTCTCACAGCCTTCAGGAGAGGGCTGCTGGTGCTCTGTGGGGATTATCTGTGTCAGAAGCAAATAGGTATGTGCAAAAAATTGTTTTTGTTTTTGCATAGGGCTGCTGCTAATAATGATCCATGCCAAGCCTGTGTCACAGAGTTTCTTTGTGTAGTGGTTCCTAACATGCTTTAACTGATTTTATCATTTTATGTATGGATGAGGAATCCTTCTGGGACATGAATAGCGTTATATGACGAGGTTGCATTTGTCCATTATACGATACTATATAAAGAGATAACATTTGTCTATGAAAGAACAAAGCATCAGATGTCATTCATTTTTTAGGCCTGATTTTATAACTGTGAGCTTTGATTTTTCAAAGGGCTGGTCAATACTAATTATTTTCATGGTCAATCACAATGCCATGGTATTTGATGAACACTGAACTGCTGTCATTACATAGTTTTGATTTTTCCAATTGCCTTGAATTTTATACATGTGTTTGTTGCTTTTGTGATAGCATTGCCATTGGACAAGAAGGAGGCGTGGCACCACTAATAGCACTGGCACGATCAGATGCTGAGGTAATTTTTTACTCAGGATATATAATTGGTTCTTTCTGGATCATTCTGTACGTAATTCAAGTATTTTATTTGTACTCTCAATCTAGTGACCCGCGGGTCATTATTTGGTTGCGCCTTACCGTGATAAAGTGGTAGGTTGGTTGTGGTGTCAAGTTGCTTTAGTGCTTACTTTTCATTAATTTCTCCATGGTCGAATATTACTGTGGATTCTAAATCAGAGCTTATAAAGAATGAATTGTGGCTATGCCGCACAAGGCTTCCATTTGTACGTTGAATTGTGGCTATGTCGCACAAGGCTTCCATTTGTATGTATCCCTAAAAAAAAGCCCTACAACTTCACACCAACTTTATATGACTCCTATAATTATCTTCTTGAGCCGGGAGCCGTGAATGCATTAAGAAATTGACAGCATAGAGAATCAATGATTCTTAATCAACCTGATTCCTGATATTCCTACAGTATATATAACCAGGGGTAATATTGAGATAATACACCGTCACATGAGAGACTTGGTTTATATTCTTCAGTGTTGCATTCTTAAAAGGTTTTGAGTTTCTGAAAGGACTTCAAATGGTACTTCGGGAGTCAAACAAATTGGCATGTGGACATTAATACACATATATTAGGAAATATAATAGTCCAATCTTTGTAAAAAGGCTGAATTGCTTGAGTTTGTCTTATTGTTCTTAAAACTCCTAATATTTTGAAAATTAAGTTGAAGAAAACTTCACTGGGCCCATGTTTTGTTCCGATATAGCCCTAGACTCGATTCATCCATTTAACATGATTGGGTGGAATTGCATTGTCAACAAGTTGAAATCAGCTCTATAAACTTGTTTCATGTATCCTTGTTGCCATTAATGATGACAAGGGCATCACTGCATCAAGTTTATATCCTAGGAGCAGATAACTAAAGGAATAGCGAAGCAAGGGTGTTATTGTTAGCTGATATCTTATTAATAATTATAATATTTCATAATCCAACTCACTTTGACCGTAAGTCCTTCCATGGTATTAATTATTAGAATGGAAGAAATTGTAACATAATCGTTAACTTTACCATATACGTTCAAGTTTACTCGCGCGCATTCTTGTTTACTTTGTTTACAACCTAATACTTAGACAATTCCTTGCAACTTCTTCGCATAATCACCAACTCAATAATGAGTACAGAGGCTTCATATAGGTTGCATTTCTACGTATTGTGTGAAAAGTTCCGTGATAATGGAAATGCTTAAGTAATCCTTAATTAAAGAGATAATTCATGAAACACTATATAAAATTGAGTTACTTGAACTCAACGACGAGGCTTAAGATGAATAAGATGATGAAGATTGACAGTGATTAATCATGAACTGAAGTTTCAACAGGAAATTTATAAATTGTATTTCTATGTTGGATGAAGATGCTTTGGAAATATATGATCATGTTAATTTGACAAAATTACAGGAATATCTGAGGGTCAAGTAAGTACATGAAACTCAACCTAAGTTACCTTGAAAGTTATATTCGGGGCTTTTTATGTCATAGATTTATTCGGAGCTTTTTATGTTATAGATTAAATTTTACTTTTATCCTAGGAATTGTATGCAGTAAAGAAAATGTAAATCCCTGTTCAAATTCATGGACTTGGACGCCAAAGGCGGCATTCAGTTGATGATATGTGATCCTTTTTAGTTATTATCACTTTCTTTTTGTATCATAAGGATCTTAGGTGGAATTAGAAATCTAAGCATCTTCAGTTTTCTTACTAAGCTGTGTGGGTACTTGACTATTAAAAGATATTGTTTATTATAAGAAATATTTTGCTCTTTGATTCCGTTAGGCATTTTTGGCTTTTCTTTATTCGGACCTGCATTTGCCACTTCTGTGTTTGTATAAATATTTTTACCACTTTCCCTTCTGCAACTTTTAGTAAGTAAATTGCGTGGGCTATAATTATTTGTGTAGAAAAGTGTTAGGTAATACCTATTCTATTTATTTTTCCACATAAAAGGGCCTTTTCTTTCCGAAGTTTTTTTACATTCTTCTTTCTTCCTCCCTGATAATATATGAGAAGGTAAAGTTTCTAAAAATATCTTAAAAGGATTAAGATTCAAAAAATTTGTAATTCAGCTACCGTAAAGTCGGGACTCCAAAATCTTCAGAGTTTTGTACTACATTTCAAAAGTGGTTACCCCTAGAAGGTTCTTTCCTATTGATGCATTCCATATCAAATTGATTTGTGGTGTAATTGTAATTATTCATTAGCACCATGTATTAATTGTTCAGCAGACGTATACAACTATTTTTACATGAATTGCATCTGATACAATGCTTGATGTGCTACTTATTCTTTTTCGCTTGTTAAGTCTGTTTTTTATTGTTATGCAATCTGGATTGATATCGATGTATTCATCAACTTCTAGGATGTCCATGAGACAGCTGCTGGGGCTCTTTGGAATCTTGCTTTCAATTCTGATAATGCTCTCCGTATAGTAGAGGAAGGTGGGGTTCCTGCCCTGGTTTCTCTTTGTTCTTCCTCTGTATCAAAAATGGCCCGCTTCATGTCAGCTCTGGCTTTGGCATACATGTTTGATGGAAGGTACTTAAAATCTTCTGAATCCAGATACAAGTATATAATAGTCTTTTCTCCTCTATTCTTTCCATGTTCCCCTTTTTCTTGGAATGAAAGTATGCTGCACTAGGAAAATGAATTTGCTGCAAGGAAGTATCATAATTTTTATCACAATTGGACCTAGGATGTTTAAGGGTGGCTGGCCTTAGTTATATCTATATATTATCACTAAACTTGTTTTTTTTAATAGTGAATTCTGAAACAAATAAAGCAGTATCTCTTTTGGCTTTTCCTTTTATTGTTCTTTTTATGATGACATTGTTAGTAAGTTAAGCCTAGGCTTTGTATAAAGGAAAACACCCTATGAAATGTTTCTTATTTTATTTATCGTCTTAAACTGATTGGTCTGCTTTATTAAAGGTCAGTAGGTAACGAATTTAGATCTCACCAGAAAAATAACGGAGGTTCTTCTAACTTTAATGTGATGGTGTGTAATTGGTACCTGCACATAAGTTTCCGCAGCTTCTTTTAGAATTTGAGCAGAGCAAGTATAATCACCAATTTAGTCTCATCGGTCTGTAGTTCGCTTTTTAACAAGGAGTGAGGTCATTTACCTGATTATATTTTGTTTAAAATCACATAAAATGCTCATAATGAATGCTTGGTCCAAGTATCCTGATGCTGGAACTGGAAAAACCTCGTTCTTTGCCTTGAAATGGAAGTAAGTTTTATTCTTAATGATCACTTTTCAGTATAAATCGTTTAAATTTACTGGCCCATGTATGTCAATAAGAGGTCACAACAATGATGTATTTGACCATGGATGCACAGCTTCGTATGTTGGAAGAAGCAATACTTTATAATAAAATCAGTATACCAGAGAGGTAAAAGGTATTTCAGCCGAGATTTAAGTTATTTTCTGACAAAGTATTTCTGGAATTATTTAACTATCATCTGATACTTAAACAAATATGGTGTATGAGAGAATATTGTCTTCTCCGTGATTAATGTTTATATCTGAAGAATACAATACACTAGCTACCTCGGAAAATCCCCTATGGCCCTTTCCCATACTTTTACTATTACTCCATAGTCAGTTTATTTAGACTTTATCTTCCTATATAACTATGAATGCTATGGATACCCAGAACCAGTTCTCACCTTCAGTCTGAACTTGTAGAACTCCGATAGATATTCTTCTCTCTGGGTTTATGCTTATCGAAATTGTTGACCGGCAAAATAATGTTTAATTCCAATATCCGTTGTGCTGCTGCTGCTGCTTTTCAGGGTCTAAAACTATGTTATGTATCTAAGTCTATTTAATGATATGGAACATACGTATCACGTGGTTTTTAATTAATTAATAATTTTGAACATATAAATCATGCAGTTTTTAGTTCACTATTCACAAGGAATCTTCTGTAGGAAAGACAAAACTGAAGGAATGCATGGAGAGGATGAAAGAACAGTAAAAGAGAAGTTTCTTATTTTAAGAGAAGTGTTTGAACAAATATAGTTCAATTTTAGCTCTTTTCATCTTTGATTGTGAGAAGCTGACTTCTTTTCATACAGCAATAGAACATGATCTTATTTTAGTCATATTTTGGTCTGTTCAAGCTTATCATCCACTTTTTGGAAACATAGTTAAAAGACAGAGCTACATGATCGCTACTTAATGGAAGAAATTGCAGCATAACTGGAATTGAACGTTAGGAATAGTTTAGTACAGTGAAAATAAGAGAACGAATTATCTTTAAAGATGATCTGGGAATTTAACATGATAGTAGAGCTACGTGGATTCTTGGTTCAAATCTCAAATTCCTTACGAGCACAACGTGTGCAAAAATATAAACCAACAGATTACTAGTAACCTTTCTAATAGCTTAATATAGATGAGCTGGTAATTCAACATTCATGGATAAAGAGATTTGCATTCAATCCTCAGTTCTCCTTACGCAGTCTCCTCCAAGTACAGTACTGAACTAGTAGATACATTGATTATGCTTGTAGAACTTTATGTAAATACTGGAAGCTTTGCAACATTTGATTTATCACAATTCTATAGATTCCATCTCCTATATTCCCTGGGAATTCATTAGAGGAATGTTTCTAACTGTTGTTCCTTGCATGGCCTTTGAGGGCTTGAGCAACGAGCTTGTTCCAAATAGAAGTATCCATTTATCAGGAAATAGGCTTAGTTTATTGTAGTTGCTACGTATTTTTTTCATCAGTAAAAGGTGGAGCTCTATGATGATTTTTGTCGATTATTATTGTGAGATTAAGCCCCCGTTTGGCCCTCATTCTTAGCTAATTTTAATGGATGGAATAGTGTTTTTTTGAAAAATGTGTGGTTGAAAAAAAATGATTTTTTTTTT